>NC_050466.1:5716077-5807901 GCF_903995425.1 Onychomys torridus | reverse complement strand
CCGAGAGAGATTGTGCTACTGAAGCTCCCATTCCGCCCCCCCCCCACAGTCCCCAACCTCCCCACATCCCCACAAACCAGTGAGTGATGCTGAGAAAAGTGGCCAAGCTGACAGGATCCTCTTCCACCCCATGCAGCAGCTCCGGTGACGGGGTAGAAGGCCCCAGCTGAACAGCAAGCCCCACTACTCCTTCCTTGGTCTCCTGAGTGCTGGGATTATGAAAGGTACCATACTCAGCCTTGAGGTATGTGTGTGTAACGTCAGGGGGAGCTTGGTCCTGCCTCAAGTGAATGTACCAAGCTTTGCTGACTCCTCATCTTGGAGAAGGGGATGGGGGTAGGAGTGGGGGAAGGCTGGGGGGAGTGGGAGGAGGGATGAGAGGGGGATCTGTGGTTGGTATGGAAAAAGACTGAAAAATTTCTTAAATAAATAAAAAAAGAAGTTTGCACCTTGTCTGTTTTATGTGGTGTGGGCCTCAGGCATATGAGGCAAACACTCTACCAATGGAGCCACCTGCCCAGTTCATTCCTTCTTTCTCCATGAATTGTTTTCATACTCAGAAAACGGTTATCTGGGTTGTGTATGTACACATGTGGAGGCCAGAGATCAACAATAGGTGTCCTTGTCTTTCTCTACTACCCACCTGTTGTAGAATATTATTTTAAGACGTGTTACTTTTGTTTATGTTGCATTTGTTTAACTCTGTGAAGCTGTGTTACTGTGCCTGTGTAAAACACCTGATGGTCTAATAAAGAGCTGAATGGCCAATAGCAAGGCAGGAGAAAGGATAGGCAGAGCTGGCAGGCAGAGAGAATATATAGAAGGAGAAATCTGGGAGGAAGAGGGAGTAGCCACAGAAAGAGGAGGACATCAGGGGTCAGCCACCCATCTACACAGCAAGCCATGGAGCAAGAGTAAGATTTACAGAAGTAAGAGAATGGGAAAAGCCCAGAGGCAAAAGATAGACGGGATAATTTAAAGTTAAGAAAAGCTGACAAGAAATAAGCCAAGCTAAGGCCAGACATTTATAAGTACGAATAAGCTTTTGTGTGATTTATTTGGGAGCTGGGGGGGCAGGTCCCCCAAAAGAGCAAAAACAACCAACAATACCCACCACCTTTTTAATTAATTAATTTTTATACAGGATCTGACTATGTAGCTCTGGCTAGGTTGGAACTCCCTAAGTACACCAAGCTGGCCTAGAATCCCAGGACCCACCTGCCTTGGCCTCTCAAGTGCTGGGAAAAAAGGTAAGTGCCACCATTCTGGCTCCACCTTAATTTTTTTTTTTTTTGAAACTGTCTCTCACTGAACCTGGATCTCACCAATGGCTGGGCTGACTGCCACAGAGCTCCAGAGATCCATTCGCTTCTGCTTCCCCAACACTGGGTCACAGGATTGCAAGGGGAAGTGGGAAGCCAGGTTCTTGAAAGCATCCTGGCTCACACTGGGCCCCTTCATTTACAGGAATGGTCCTACCTCACAGGCTGAGCATGGGCTAAAGGGAGGTGAGCAGGCAGATAAGCAGGGCTTAGTGAAGTCTTGGCACCCCCTGGACACTGGGTCTGCACAGTTCTGATGAATACATCTCACCAGCACTGACTTCTTCAGGTGACCTCAGCACCTCTCTCATCCCAAGCCAGAAAAGGGCCTGGCTGTGACTTGCCCTCAGCCAGCAAGCCCGTTTGGTTCCTTGTTAGATCTGCCGTCTTCACAGACACATTTTTTTCCACCCTTGGAAGAATTTCTAGGATTTGCCACTTTGGCCAAAGCAAGCCTCTTGTTAGCACGGGTTAGGGATGTCCAGATGATGCACCAAAGGCCATTAAATGGCCCCAGATGGTTGAGGGTGTTTGTTTTGCATCCTATCGACTCCTTGGAGCTCTGCCAGCCAGAATAGAAGCCAAGTGTGCAGAGAGGGCCCTGCACAGTTGGGTATGGCAGAGTTCCCTCAGGCAAGACAGTGCGGCTGGAGCCCAGAGGCTCTACCCTCACAGCCTTCAAGCTCACCTCGTCCAATTACTCTCTGCCTGCCCCAACTCACACTTATCACAAGGAAGGAGCTTGAGAGAAGTCATTTACACTTTAGTATGAATGTAAGTGTTCCTTGGGCCTATTTTTTGTGGAACAAAATACTTAATTTTCTTTTCCAGGAGTTCTAGCGTGTGTGAGGTCTTTGGCTTTAAATGAGTAACAGAAAAGACAAGAAAACAAAAAGAAACAAAAAGAAAGACAAACAGCATGTAACTTTTTACTGTGTGTCCTTAAAATAGAAGGATTCAGAGAGTTAAAAAGGAAAATAAAGTACTAAGCCGGCAAAAAAAAAAAAGGGGGGGTGGGGCATGGAACTCCAGAATCTGAATGGAAAAGATAAACTAACGAGAAAACCCAAAGTCTTTTGCAGGAAAACACAGCACCAGGCAGAGGCTGCAAAACTGCTGTCTTGCACATCCAACCTGGCCCAAATAGGTCTTTTACGATGCTTAACATGAGTACTGGAGATGTAGCGCAGTTAGTAGAACATTTGCCTACCATGCATGAAGTTAAGGGTTCATTCCCCAGCAGTGCCTGGACCAGCTGTAGTAGTGCATGCCTATAATACCATCACTGAGGAGGTGAAAACACAAGGTTCCAAAAAATCAAGGTTACTCTCAGCTATACAATGAGTTCAAAGCCAGCCTGTGCTGCATGAGACCCTACCTCAAAACTGAGAAGAAAGGAAAGAAAACAAATAAACAAGAAAGCCCCAGAACTTTCTCCATAAAAATTCAAATTTCCAACACTGGCACCTCCAGAAAAAAAGTCAGAAGATCTAGCACACTGGCTCCTATCTTGGCATGTAGTGGCAGTTGGCTGGTGGCCAGCAGGGGCTGCCAATCTCAGCCAGCTTCACTTGCATGCCTTGCTTGCCTAGCCTCAGCAGGCACCGAGGTTTGCCATAAACAAAAGAAAAAGACAAAAGATACTCCAGGAGACTGTTTACAGTACATCCAGCAGAAAGATTTTTATCCAGTCTATGTAAACAGAAAAGCAACAGTTCAATAGACAATGGGGGAGGGGTGGAAACAGGTACATCAGAGCCGAAGAACTTCAAATAGCCAAGAACAGGAAAGACTCAACTTCCTGGCAAGCAGGAAAAAGCAAACGAAAATGAGAAGATGCTTTTTTCCCCTGAGGCTGTCAAATGGCACAGTATCAGAAAGCTCTCTGACACTCTTGGTTAGGCCGTGGGAAGCTTGTGGGTGCTGGTTGGTAAGGACACGGGCCTCGTGAGTGCTGCTGATAAGGACGGGCCTGCCGCTGTACCCTTCCTAGAGGCCAGCCTACCAGTTCTTGTCACTATTTTTGTTTGCTTATTGATGTGGTTATGTATTTATCGGTGTGTTTGAAAGAGTCTCCTGTGGAACAGGCTGCCTTCGATTTCACGAAGGAGCCTAGGACATCTGTAAAGTTCTGCTCTTCCTGCCTCCACTTCCCAAGTCATTTATTTCAGAGTAACTTAAAAAAACAAAATAAAACAAAAGACTACCATTCATGTATTTGTGCATCATGGCATGCTTGTGGATGCTATGCTTGTGGAAGTCAGATGACAGCCTGAAGGAGTTGGTTTTCTCAATTCACCATACCGGGCCCTGGCATTGAACTTAAGTCTTCAGGAGCCTTTGCCTGCTGAACCATCTCCCCTAGATCCCAAGTTATTCCTTCCTTCCTTCCTTCCTTCCTTCCTTCCTTCCTTCCTTCCTTCCTTCATTCCTTCATTCCCTCCTTCCCTTCCTTCCTTTATCCCTCCCTCCCTCCCTCCCTCCCTTCATTTATTTTGATAAGATCTTACTATGTAGATCAAGCTGCCCCTGAACTTGACCCCTTTTTGCCTCGACTTCCCAAATGTTAGGTTAATAGGAATGGGCCACCAACCCAACAGTCATTGCTCTTTTTTTTTTTTTTTTTTTGAGACAATGTCTGGCATGGATTAGAAATCTGTGTCTGCTTCCCTTCTAGTGATGGAATTGAAGGTGGTTGCAATATGATCACAAGTTTCAAAACCTTACAGTACCTCCACCCCACCCCACTCCTCACTGTTGCAGATGGCTCAGCAGGTAAAGGGGCCTGCAAGGCACTTGCTGGCAAGCCTAACAGCCTTAGTCCGATGCCTGGGACACACATGGTTGAAAGAAAGAATCAGCTCCTGTAAGTTGTCTTCTGACCTCCACATGTCTCTCTCTCTCTCTCTCTCTCTCTCTCTCTCTCTCTCTCTCTCTCTCTCACTCACACACACACACACACACACACACACACACACACACCATAAATGTAAAAACAGTTACAATAATGATGCCGTGCTGGTGAATAGTATGTGCACATTAGATCTTAGGAAGCAGTGTCTCTCACTGTGTGCAAAGGTGATAACACACGAATAGTGAGGGAATGGCTCCACTCTTTCACACCAGTCACCTTGCACACGTCCATCTGGCTGAGTAGACAGAGGCTTGGCGGGGCTCTCAGAGTCAACAAAGTAGGAAGGACAAAGGAGATTGGGAGGAACTGCTCAGGCTGTCCTGAAAAGTGTCATACCCCAGGAACATCAATGACAGATAAGATATGGCCCTTTATTTACTCACCATTTGTGGTGCTTTGAATAAGAATGGCCCCCATAGGCTCACATATTTTAATGTTTAGTCACCATGGAGTGGCACTATTTGAGAAGTGTGTCCTTGTTGGAGTAGGTGTGGTATTGTTGGAGGAAGTGTGTCACTGGGGGTGGGCATCGAAGATTCAAAACTCTATCCCAGCCCCCTCTCCCCCGGCCTCTCTCTGCCTTCAGACCAGGATGTCACTCTCAACTACTTCTCCAGCCCCATGTCTGCCTGCATTCTGACATTCTCCCTGCCATGCTGATAATGGACTAAACCTCTGAAACTATAAGCCAGCCCAAGTAAATGCTTTCTCTTATAAGACTTATCTTGAGCCGGGGGTTGGTGGCTCACGCCTGTAATCCCAGCACTCGGGAGGCCGAGGCAGGCGGATCTCTGTGAGTTCGAGCCCAACCTGGGCTACAGAGTGAGTTCTAGGACAGGCACAAAGATACAGAGAAACCCTGTCTCGAAACAAAACAAAACAAAACAAAAAAAGACTTGTCTTGGTCATGGTGTCTCTTCACAGCACTGGGACAGTGACTAAGACACCATTCTGGAGGCCGGAAGTCAGCATCAAGATGTAAGAAGTGGGCACTAGGAAGATAGGCCAATGCCATAGCAAGCATGTGGACCTGGGTTTGATCTCCAGAATTCACATAAAAAAGATGGTCAGAGGGTCTGGAGAGATGGCAGTTAAGAGCACTGTTTGCTCTTCCAAAGGAACTGGGTTCCATTATTCCCAGCACTCACGTGGCAGCTTACAACAGTTCCAGAAGATCAGATGTTCTCTTAGACATGCATACAGATAAAACAGCCATACGCAATCAATAAATTAAATAAATAAAAAGCAGGGCACAGTGGTGAGCACTTGCGATTCCAGTGCTGGGAGGCAGACAGGTAGATTCTGAGGGCTTACCAGCCAGCCAGCCTACACTACTTGGAATGTTCTAGGCCCTGGACAGCACCTGAGGAACAACACCTGAGGGTATCCTCTAGACTACACAAGCACTAATACATGTGCATGTGTACAGAACCTGCACATGTGTGGACAATACCACCAGAGCAAACATGTGCCCCCCACACACCGGAAACACACACACACACACATACACACACACACACACACACACACACACACATGCTCACATGTTGGCAAGACTGGTACCCTCTGATGGCCATGATCCAGCCCAGGCCTATGTCTTGGGCTTGTATTTTCTCTGTGGGTCTTCATGTGGTGGTCTTCCATCTCTGTCTGTCTGTCTGTGCCCTAGTCTCCTCTCACAAGGAAACCAGTCAGGTAGAACTGAATGGTTTCCATGCTCAAGGCTACATCTTAACAACCTCATTAAAGTCCCTTTCTCCAAATGTGCTCCATTCTGAGTTCTGCAAGGTCAGGGTATCAACATGTGAAGGAGGATGGGGCACGGCTCAGCTCCCAACACTTCCCCATCTCCCCTGGGAGGCTGTCAGGAAACCTTAGTCACCACCTCCTGGATTGGGAGCAGACTCCAGGCTTTTCATGGCATAGCTGTCGACCATGAGCCTCCATGTCCTGTCTGTCATCTGTGCCTTTTGTTAGTGCTTGTTTGTGTGCATGACCAGTCCTCCTTTTAATGTTTCTATAAGTAAAAAAGCAGTCTAAAGCAGAGGCTGGCAGCCTGTGCCTAACAAAGCTGACTCATGGTTGTAATCCAAGCATTCAGAAAGCCCAGGCAAGAGGATTGCTACAGGTTCAAGGACAACCTGGGCTACAGTGTGAAACTATGTCTCAAAAAAGAGAGAAAGAAGCCAGGTGGTGGTGACGCACACCTTTAATCCCAGCCAGAGGCAGGCGGATCTCTGTGAGTTCGAGACCAGCCTGGTCTACAGAGTGAGTTCCAGGACAGTCAGGGATATACAGAGAAACTTTGTCTTGAAAACAAAAATCAAAAACAAAAAACCAATAATAATATGATAATAATAATAATAATAATAATAATAATATAGAGCTGGGCATAGTGGCACAGTCTTTTTGTGTTTGGATGCTTGTTTTTTGAGACAGAGTAGTCCTATGTAGTCCTGGCTGTCCTGAAACTCACCGTGTAGACCAGATCCGCCTGTCTCTGCCTCCCAGTACTGGATTAAAGCTGTGAATCACTACTGCCTGTGGCACTTGTTTTTATCCCAGCACTTGGGAGGCAGAGACAATATCATGCAGGGGCAGTGGTGGGGCATGAGTCTAATCTGAGCACTTGGGAGGCAGAGGCAGGAGGACCTCTGTGAGGTTGAGGCCAGCCTGGCACACACGGATTGTTCCAGGTAAGTGAGACCTTGTCTCAAAACAAAACAAAAAGTAGTTGTGAGAAAGTAAAATGTAGAATGACAGGAAGACAATACCAACTTCTGGCCTCCATGCACGTGTGCAAACACACACTCCTGCACATACGTACAAGTACACACACGTGTATAAGTGGATATACCACATACACAGCAAAATGAAGAAGGGGAGGGGGGGTTAAAGTACAGCTCAGTGATATAGTTTGGACAGTAGCATGAATAAAGCCCTGGATTCAATCCTTACCACCAAAAAAAAAAAGCCCAATAAATTGAAAGTAAGTAGCACTGAATGAAGTCTAGATGAGGGCTGGAGATACTGCTCATCGGGAACTACTCCTCTAGCATGCTGGAGTGCAGGGCCAGATCTCTCCCACTGCAAAACAAAACAAAAGATCAGATGCAATTATAGTGAATTCATGGGTGCATTTAAATATTCAGCAGATTCTTTTGCATATGAATAGGAGGTGCTGACAGTCCTGGGAGAAGGAGGAGCAGAGCTCCCAGAAAGGTAGGAAAAGGGTTGGAGCATTTTCTACAGATTTCCTACAGCAGGTCCTCCCCTCACCCCCAGGAGGTGTGAACTGCCCAAAGCATGAGGGCTACAAAGCATGTGGAGATAGCACAACCGGTGTGTGCAGTTGTTGGGAGTATAAAATGGTGGAAGGTCTGTGAAACACAGGGATCCAGGCAGAAAGGACCAATGGGTCATGATTTCCCTTGGAAGAGACATCCCAGTCCATCCAACTTATGGAACAGAGAGTGGAAGGGTGGGTGCCAGGGGCTGGGGAGGAAGTGGAGTTGGTGCTTAACATAGGGGAAGAGTTTAGTTTGGCCTGAACCCAAAGTTCTGGAGGTGGATAGTGGTGATGTACAGCAGCAGGGACGCACTTAAATGCACACAACTGTGCGCTGAAATCGGCCTCCTTGACAAAATGGATATATATCATTCAACACACACACACACACACACACACACACACACACACACACACACACACACAGAGAGAGAGAGAGAGAGAGAGAGAGAGAGAGAGAGAGAGAGAGCTATACAAATATTATCTTCTAAAGCTGGGAATGGGGATGCTTACCTATTATTCCAGCTTTGGGAAATGGAGGCAAGAGGATGGCAAATTCCTTGTAACCTGAGTTAGATAGGGCAATTCTGTTTAGAAAAAAAAAAAAGTCTTCTAAAGGAAATTTTATGAGAGATTGATGTGCCAGAAACAGACAGACAGACACAGAGACACAGACAGGTTTTTAAGAATCAGTGCTTTCTGAAGATGGAATGTACTAATGACAGCCCAGGGCTGGCTACTAGGAAAACTTGCCCTTTTCTGCCCTTTACCACAACCAGGGTGAAAGCTGACACTACCCAGAAACCCAGGCACCTTCCTCCACACTTCTGCTCTCTAGCTCTCCTCTTCCTGGTCACTTCCTCTACAGACTTCCTCAAAGCCCTGTATGGCAGGCTTGTTGTCCACGAGACTTCCATCACGTCTGTCTGCCTTGCTGCTTCTGAGCGTCAGTTGATTCTCTATGGGACTGTGTCCTCACCCTGACTACAAGTCCCTTAAAGGTAAAGTTGGGTACTGTGCCCACATCTGTAGTCCCAACTACTCCAAAGACTGAGCCAGGAGGCCACACAAACAGGAGTTAGAGGCTAGACAACCTGGGAGCAGAGTGAGACACCATAAAAACAAACGAACGAATGAACGAACCGGGAGAGGTTCCTTGGAGATAAAAAACGGAATCTTGTTTTTATTTATTTATTTAACAGACTTAATTCACTTTGTTTTTCTTGTGTAAAAACCCTCATGTGGTAGCCATGGCTGCAGCCTGGGTCCTCTGAATGGAGACTCTGGCGTGGGTTATTAACAGGATGGTCAGTGAATTCCTGAGAAGACGACTTGGTGAACACAGTCTCTTTCCAGAGGTCGGGGGTCAGATAGCTGCTGTAGGTCTTAGAGATGGCATCACAGGTGGCCTTGGCAAAGTTGCCCAGGGTGGCAGTGCAGTCCCTGGCTGATGTGCAGCAGTCATCAACCTTCATCAGTAACTTCTTGGGCACAGGAGAGAGATGATGTCAGTGCCTCCGGGGGCAGGGATGAGACGCACCAACACAGAGCCACAGCGGCCTGTCACTTTGCACGGAGCAGTGTGGGGCTTGCCAATCTTGTCCCCCAGTAGCCTCTCCGCACAGGGACAATGGATAGCTTGGCCAAGATGATGGCCCCTCGGATGGCAGTGGTTACCTCCTTGGAGCACTTAACACCAAGACCAACATGACCATTGCAGCGACAAAAGCCTTGAACCTGGTCCGCTGGCCAGCCCAAATCTGCTTCTGCCCTGGAGTGATCTTTAGAATCTCATCCTTTATGGGCCCAGGAAAAAGTCAATAATCTAAAATTTCTTAATGGTTGGGGAGAACAGGTAGATCTCCTCCAACTTGATCTTCACGTCCTTAACCAGGGAGCCCAGCTTGGTGACTGGGATCCACTCCTTGTCTTTGGCTTTACCTCCATGAGCCCAGCTTCCTAGACCACAACCACAGCTCCTAAAACCAGGGTGGAATCCTCGCCACAGCCTCCTAATCTTGGGCCCTGGGTCTGCCAGGCCCTGCCACTTGCACCAATTTGGTGTTTTCCCAAATGGCAAAAAAGTTGTTTGTTTGTTTGTTTGTTCTTCCGAGACAGGGTCTCTCTGAGTAACAGTCCTGGCTGTCCTGAAACTCACTCTGTAGACCAGGCTGGCCTTGAACTCATGGATCTGCCTGCTTCTGCTTCCCGAGTGCTGGAATTAAAAGCATTTGCCACCACCACCACCACCCCACCACCCCCACTAAAACTGATTTTTAACCTTCAACCTCAGCACTTTGGGAATCTGAGACAGGAAAACTGAGTTTGAACTGGGCCTGGGCTACACAGAAACACCTGTGGAAAAAAGGAAGGGACGGAAGAAAAACCACTAATAAAGACTTCCTTTAAGTTTTTAGAGACACTGTTTGAAATATGGAATGGAGGGAGGAAGATGAGGAGGGGGTTGAAGAGGAAGAGAAGGAGAAAGGGAAACAGAGGAACACTGGTTCTTAGCTGCCTCTGGATCGCTCTAGTTTATGTTAGTATCTGGGTAGATAGCAAGAGTATATAATATACCAGTATACAGTAAGACAGTGGAAGAGATGATCCAGCCAGCAAGGAAGACGGAGGGAGGGAATGGGAAGAGAGAGAGAGAGAGAGAGAATGGGAGCCATCAGGCTTTTGGGGGAGGGGGCTGGGGAAGGCTTAAGACAAGGGTCTCTCTTTGGAGTCCTGCCTGTCCTGGAGCTAGCTATATAGACATCAAACTCACAGAGATCTGCCTGCCTCTACCTCCTAAAGTCTGGGATTAGAGGTATGCACCCCCACATCTAGCAGTCATCAGACAGGAACCTTAATTGCACATCCTTAAGTAAAAAGAAAAGTTCTGTACTGTGATTCCAAGCATGTGACGATCTAATGAGAGTCTAAAAGAAAAAATGGATTGCAGCCCTAATATCGGGGACTGAGAAGGAAGAGTGGGTAAGTCACAGGAGGTTCTGTTTTGGTTTCAAGACATGGTCTTCTGTAGCTGAGGCTGGCCTGCAACTCACTATGAAGCTGAAAATGTCTAAATTGATTTCTGACCCTCCCAGCTTCACCTGCTAAGGACTGGGATTATAGGGGTGTACTGCCATGTTGGGTTTTATGTGGTACTTAGGACTAAACCTAGGGTTTTGTGCATCTGCCACCTAGCTACATCCCCAACCCTGAACCAACTTGTTTGTTTGAGGCAGGATTTCACTATGTAGCCCACACTGGCCTCGAACTCACAGAGTGAGTGCTGGGTTTAAAAACATACCATACCCAGCTTGAATCAATGTTTTAACACAAGATATTGATGATAAGAGAAGATGGTTGATAGAATAAAAATTCTACACTTTAAAACTGCCAAGAGAGCCAGGCAGTGGTGGCACATGCCTTTAATCCCAGCACTCTGGAGGCAGAGGCAGGTGGTTCTCTGTGAGTTCGAGGGTAACCTGGTCTACAGAGTGAGTTTCAGGACAGCCAGAGTTACACAGAGAAAGCCTGTCTGGGGTTAGAGGGAGGAGAAAGAAAGAAGAAAAAGGGAGTTAAATCCTACGTGCACCATTGCCTGCCTCTAAAACAGCTTGTGCAGAGTGTACAGGGCCACACTGCAGAGACAAACACAAAAGCTTCACTGCCAAGAGACATTTATCAAGAAACAGCTCGACCAAGAGGCAGTGGGCTTCGACAGCCGTTTCTGGAGGTTGGTCTGTTTCCCCAGCAGACCAGGACAGGCACCTATCACAGGCACACATCAGAGCCTTTCCTCCACCAGCGGTGCCTAGGACGCAATGGCAGCAACAGCTTTAAGTCTGTTTCCCTGGTGCTCTGGTCTCTGCTTTTCCAGCCTCTGCAGCAACCGCGCTGAAGAATGCTATTTGGTTGCTATCGAGGCTCTTGACCTCAGGGTGCAGGCATGTAGCAATTTAGTGCTTCCAGCCGGGAGTGGGCTGGGCTGGGATGTGGGGGTGTGTGGAGGGGGTGATCTCTACGACTGGCTCCCAGGTGACTGCTTCGTCAGCTGCACACTGCGCCACCACCCCCAGTTCATTTATCATCCTTTCCCTCTGACGCCAGCTTCTGATTAGAGGGCTAGAAAATAAGCCCTGAGAGAGAACTAATTACTTAAGTGGGGGACAGAGAGGCAGGCCAAGGAATGGCTTGGTAACAGCTTCCTCGTGCCACCAGGGTTATTACTGCAGGCTGAGGTGACCAGCAGTGTCTTGGGTCAGGCTCCCTGGGAACAAAGCCCCAGACAGGGATTCTAGGGCTACTGATTCGTTGGGGGTGGGGACCTCAGAAGGGAAAGAGAAGCATGGGCAGAAGCCAGTCAGCAGGAGAAAGATGCTCATGGAAAGGTAGATTCTTTGAACATTAGCCTCACCTGAGTGTCTTGGGGCTGTTCCACAGCATGAATGGTAACACTTACCACCGTCTCTATGCGTGGTACAAAAGATCCAGGCCTTTAAACCCCCAAATGGAACAGTCATTGGTTAATTATCTCCCATGGGGACCAAGGAACACATCAGCTCCAAGTTCTCCTTTCCAGGTTGTTCTCCTAGGCAGGGAGTGATCCTGCTTAAAGAAAGCTTAAACTAAGAGTCACTGTCGAGATGAGGCAGTAGTAGTCCAGGCTCCAGGGTGCCTGGGTGGATATCAACAGCAGTCATGAAGGGACTGGCTTCAGAAACAGCAGCTGGGCTAGTGTGGTGGTGCATGCCTGCAATCTTAGCACTTGGTAAGAAGAGGGAGGAGGATCTCAAGTTCATAGGCAACCTGGACTCCAAAGTGAGATCCTACCTCAGTCAACAGGGGCTGAGGTATAACTCAGTGGCAGAGCATTTAGTTAGTTCCATACCCAGTATCACAAAAGGGAGAAAAGGGCTTTAGAGAGATGGCTTGGTTGGTAAAGTGCTTGCCACACAGGAATGAGGTCCCAATTTCAGATCCCCAACACTCACTTAAGAAGTCAGGCATGAACTGTGTGTGCCCTTTTAACCCCAGCATTGGAGACTCGAAAACAGTAGACTTGCAGGCCATTGGCTCCACAGCCTAGCTGAATCAGCGAGCTCCAAGGTCAGGGAGAGACCCTGTCTCAAAAAAAATGAGGTGAATGGGCCAACAAGATGGTTCCGTGGGTAAAGGCAGCTTACCACTGGTCCCGATGACCTGAATTGGATCCTACAGACTCATATAATAGAAGGAGAAACCTAGTCCCAAGTTGTTCTCTGACTGCCACAGGAATATTGTAACACACTTAAGCCCAAATACTTATATATAATAAATGAGTAAATAAATAGTTTAAAAATTTTAAAATAAGGGATTGAGGAAGGCATACATCAACCTTTGACCTACACACACACTCTTCTATACATGTGTATAAACACCCACATATATACACATACATGTACACACACACATACACACAGAGGAAATGAACAAAATAGAAGTGCTCCAAGCAGAATCTACGAGAAGTGTCTACTGGTGAGAGCCTGTGAGCCCCTTTCCACTGCCTGTTGCCATGGAAGATGAGTGGGGAAGGGCTTCCACTCAGGTGGGGCTTTGTAAGCAGTCATGAGCATGTTTGAGAATCACTGGGAACCACAGCTTGTGACCCTACCACCAAATGCTAGTCTGGCAGACCGCAGGGATTCCCTGGGAAGCTTCCAGAAGTAGGTTAGCTTTAATAACAGCAGCAGGGGAAGAGGTTACTCTGTCAAGTGCTATTCTGAGTGCTGAACATCTCATTTAATCCTTAAAGCAATCCTCCAGTGAGGTGTCCCCATTTAATAGACAGAGAGACTGAGGCCCAGAAAAGTTCATTAATTTGCTCATGTTGCACAGCTAGGAATAGCTGTGAGTGTACATACACACATGGAAAAATAAATGTAGCAAGTAATACTATTGGGGCTAGAGAGATGGCTTAGTGGTTAGGAACACTAATTATTCTTCCAGAGGGTGTAGATTCAATTCTCAGCACCCACAAGATGGCTCACAATCATCCGTAACTCCAGTCCCAGGGATCTGACCTTGTTTTGTGGTTTCTGTGGGCACTAGACACATGTGGTGCACAGACAAACATGCAGACAAAGCACCCATGCACATACAATAAAACAACAAACAATAACAATACATTTTTAAAAATATTGTCGCTGGGGAGGGGGTGGTGCACGCCTTTAATCCCAGCACTTGGGAGGCAGAGGCAGGTGGATGTCTGTGAGTTCAAGGCCAGCCTGGGCTACAAAGAGAGTTCCAGGACAGCCAGAGCTACACAGAGAAACCCTACCTGGAAAAAACAAAATAAATCAATAAACAAATAAATAATGAATTGCTGTATATACCATGTTGTAGTTGGCTTTTATTAACCTTTGGCTCTTGGGGGGCCCACCACCCAATTCCCAAATAAATACACATGGAGGCTTATTCTTTCTTATAAATGCCTGGCCTTAGCTTGACTTGTTTCTAGCCAGATTTCTTTAACTTAAATTATCCCCTTTACCTTTTGCCTCTGGGCTTTTTCCTTCTCTCACTTCTGTAATCTCACTTTCACTCTTACTCTGTGGCTTTCTGTGTGGCTGGGTGGCTGGCCCCTAGCATCTTCCTCTCCTTGTTCTCTTCTGTCTCCTTGATCTTTTTTCCCCAGGTTTCTCCTTCTATTTATTCTCTCTGCTTGCCATCCCTGCCTATCCTTTCTCCTGCCTTGCTATTGACCATATATCTCTTTATTAGACCATCAGGTATTTTAGACAGACAAAGGAATACAGCTTCACAGAGTTAAATAAATGCAACATAAAAGAATGCAAAACATCTTTGCATCATTAAACAAATATTCTATAGAATAAGCAAATGTAACACGTCTTAAAATAATATTCTATGACACAATGTATTCCCATATATAGCTGAGAACTCTTCACATGTACTGAGTTACAGATGGTTGTGGGTCACCATATGGGTGCTGGGAATTGAACCCAGGTCCTCTGGAAGAGCAGCCAGTGCTGAACTGCTGAGCCATCTCTCCAGCCCTGCCTCAGTACTTTTTTGACTTTACTAAACCCGGAGTGCTGAATTCAGATTTTCCTGGGCTAGTGATAGGGGGTTCTATCCTGCCCTGTGATGCTGAATAGCATCTGTGAGCTATGGCCTCACAGTCAGTCCCATGATGCCAACTGAGGGGCAATAACCAATATTTTACAGAATGCTGTGTCACTATGACACTGTTCCGGGCTGTGGGCAGGGTAGAGTAAATGTGTTTTCCAATTACCATACTTCTAACTTGTGATGGGTTTATTGGAATAGAAACAATGGAACACCTGTATATAGCTGTATTTTATGGATATATAAATATTAGACAAAAATCTCATAGGCCAAACAAGTGGGTTGTTTTTTTTTTTTTTTTTTCTGGTTGTTTTAGTTTAGTTTTGTTTTTTTCAAGACAGGGCTTCCCTGTGTATCCCTGGCTGTCCTGGAATTTATTTTCTAGACCAGGCTGGCCTTGAACTCACAACTCAGAGATCCACCTGCCTCTGCCTCTCAAGTGCTGGGATTAAAGGCATGTGACACCACCTGCTGCCAAGCAAGTTCTTAAGGATGGAGCTCTCTCATTTGTCTATATCATGTATGTGTATGTCTGTGCATGTGCCAAGGCGTAAGTGTGGGAGTCAGAAGACAACTTTTGGGAGTTGGTTTTCAACTTCCAACCTTATAGATTCTGGGAACTAAACTCAGGTCATCAGGCTCAGCAGCAAAGTCCTTTTATCTGCTAAGCTGTCTTGCCTGCCCTCAATTTATTTATTTTGGTTTTTTGAGACAGGGTTTCTCTGTGAGGCTTTGGAGCCTGTCCTGGAACTTACTCTGTAGACCAGGCTGGCCTTGAACTCACAGAGATCCTCCTGCCTCTGCTTCCCAAGTGCTGGGATTAAAGGCAAGCACCACCACTGCCTGGACCTCACTTTATTTTTTGAGAGAGCATTTTATGTAGCCTAGGCTAGCCTGGAACTGTACGTAGTCAAGGATGACCTTAAACTTCTAGTTCTTCTGCCTCTACCCTGTCAGTGCTAGGCTTAAGGTGTAAGCTACCATACTTAGTTTAGTTTGTTCTAAGGATAGATCCCAGGGTTTCATGAATGTCCGGCAAGCACTCTACCAACTGAGCCATATTCTTAGCTCTATGCATTCAACTATAACTTTTTATAAAGAGAACATTTTAAACTATCACATAAAGATTTTCTAATACAAAACAAAATGATTTCAAATAGACTCATCTTTAAAAGTTCCTAGCATATAGTAGGTGTACAATTAACAGGAACTGTAAGAAATACTATTATCATCCACAAGTCATTTATAGAGTGCCTATTAGGTGCAGGTCACATATTTAGTCTCCATTGGAAGGTACAGAAATGCAAGACTATGTCCTTGCTCTTAGAGAAGGGGGCGGGGAGGGCAAGTGAGCACCAAATACCCCATGGTAGTGTTTACTTTGGATCTAATGAGTGCTATAGACAACCAGGACTTCAAAGAGTTGAAATCGAGATCGTTTCCAGCTGGCCTCTTTAGAGGAAATAAGGCTGGAGGGAGGCTTTGAAAAAAGGACAAGAATTCAGTAGGAAGATAAAGGGGGAAAGATCTTTGCTGGAGCAGAAAAGAGCTTGGTAGGAAGAGCAGAGGGTCTTGCTAGGCATGCGCACAGGAGGAGACTGAGTGGACACGTGACCTGGAATGGTTGAGTTTGTGGGAATCCATAAAGCATGGCGGTGGCAGCCTACCACCTTTCTCCTGACAGAAGCATAATCTTGGGCTCCAAACTTTCTAGTGGACAGAACCAGTTAGAAGCTATCACAAACTTCCTTTCTTCTTCACATTCTTGGGGGGCCGGGGTGGGGGCAGGGTGGGGCATGCACATTCAAGTCAGCATAGAAATTAGAGGACAATTTGTAAAACCTCTCACCTTTTACTGTGTGAGGCTCAGGGATTGAACTCAGGCTGTCAGGCTTGGTGGCAAGTGCCTTTTCCAGCTGAGCCATCCCACTGCCTTGTGGACTTCCTTAACAATGCTTTTTGTTTCCAAAGATCTATTTATTTATTTATGTATTCATTCATTCATTTATTTATGTTGTTTGTTTTTTGTTTTAGTTTTTTGAGACAGGGGTTCTCTGTGTAGCCCTAGCTGTTCTGGAACTCACTCTGCAGACCATGCTGGCCTCGAACTCAGAAATCCACCTGCCTCTGCCTCCAGAGTGCTGGGATTAAAGGTGTGTGCCACCACCGCCCGGCTTAGTTTTATTTTTAATTCTGTGTATACACGTGTGTCTGTGTCGGAGGTATGTATCCATACATTAGCGCAGTTTCCCAAGGGTGCTAGGAGCCAATAGTGCTTTGCGACCATGCGTGTTGTAAGGCTGTATGGTAATTCCTGTGATTGTGTGATATGCTGTGTTCAAATAGGAGTGTTGCCCATGCTATCCACATTCCCAACCACTGAGCTTGCTGAGTGGCAGCAAAGGAGTCAGTGAAAGCCAGTGGCCCACAAGGTGTAAATCCCCAGTCTGGCCTCTGCCTGCCATGACCAGGTGGCACTAGACGGTGTGGAGGAGATGTAACCAGACAGTATGAAATGAAGTCAATTACTTGAGCTGGGCACTGAGGGTGGGGATAAATAGTGAAGAATTTCTCACAGTCTCTCATTTGCTCTGCCATCAGCAAAGTGCCGTCACATAGACGGGCCTAAAAACAAACAAATAAAATGGACCATAGTAAAGGTGCCTGAGAGCCACATGCCAGAAAGAGAGACCCTACTTCCCCAAGCTGTCATTTGAACATGGCATGCACATGAGTTAAACACACAAAGACACATACACAATAAACAAACAAATAAATAAGTGTCAGAAAAAAACAGACCCCAATATCATCCTGGCTCTGGGGCCTGCCTGTCTGCATACACAGTATGTATGGAGATAACACTTTTTTAAAAAGTTACAACTTGATTAATTAACCACAAGGTCCCGGGAAATTGAGTTAAAGAAAAATTTGGATAATTGAACCAGCATATAATATCAAGAATGTTAAATACACAAGTCAGCTGAGCACGCAGAGTTTACGGCAATCTCTGATTAAAACGAAGTTTCTGATAATCAAAGTTTTAATGGGAGAGACTCATTTAAATTTCTTCTGTATAAAAGGGAGATTGGATAGTATGTGTGCAGAATATCTTGTGATATTTTTCCATTCTTCTTAGTTCTAGTTAGGGCACAGAAATGCTTTTTTAGGTATTTATTTCAGGAAAATAAAGGGGTGGGGGCTGCTCCCATGGTTTGTCCCAGGCTAGCCAAACAGGACTTGACACAGATGTGTTTACCAGATAGCTCTGCAAATTGGAGGAGAGGAAAAGCCTGCCTATCATCTAAGCCCTTTCAAAAATCAAAGCTATCCCAGGCGCACCAGAAGTCTAAACCAGCCAAGAGACAGGCCAAGTTTATAAACGTCCATAATATGTTTATTGCGAGGATGTCAATTACTCAATATCTCTGCCCTCTTGGGTCTGAGATCAGAATATTGCTACAAAAAGAAATCTGTGTTTTACTGCATTTACCCCATCATAAGTCCAGATGTCTGTAAGATTCCAATGCCAGACGTGGAGTAGGGGAGGGAGACAACAAAGCTGTGGATAATTCTGTCACATTCTAGTCCAACTGGGAGGTAGCAGCGGCAGCAGGGGTGGTGTGTCTCCTGTGGTGCCTTGTTCTTCCTCCTCTTCATGGTCCGGAGCCGTCGTTGCAATCAGGGGAACTGGCTGTTCCCAGCTTCCAGCAGCCTTTCCTGTCTGCCTCTGGAAACCTGACACGTCACATCAGAGATGTATTTCTTAATGAAATGGCTGCAGTGTGCCTAATTTACGCCAGGACAGAAAACGCCGACGGGGCACAAAGGCCACTTGTTTCTGCTGCGGTAGGGAACACATATGGGCCACATCAGTCAGAAGAGAATGGGAGTAGCTTTGCAAGGTAGCCTGCTCAGAGAATTGCCTTCTTTCTCACTGGCTCCTAGAAAGTGAGAGAGGTATTAACTGTGTGCTTACGTGCCGGCCCATTCAGCCCTGTTTATTGGAACATGAACTTGTGCTTCTGCAAGCATTTCTCCCGGGCCTGGTGGTGAGCAAGCATGTAAGAAAAGCAGCTTGTGCCATGGAACTGTCAGGGGGATTTCTTCTCTCCTTACCCCAGGCTCTTCTGGCTAACACTGTCCAACACAGCACCCTATTAAAGTGGGGCAGACTATTCTCTTCGCATGTGCTAGAGAAGGAAGGGGCCCGCAGGGTCGGCCTCCATGACACTGTACAGCCACTGGGATAGGCTCTGCCTCCCAGCAGACTAAGTATGAGCCAACCGGTATGTACCCAAAGGCTGGGGGTGGCATGGCCAAGGAGGTCAGGCTGGTCTTCATCATTGAAGTGCTCTTCAAATTTGGGAAAGGCATCTGTCATGGCCAGTAGCTCAGAGTGAGGACAAGAGAAGATTCTTCACTGATCTTTATGCCAAAAGTCTCTGAAGTGCGGAGCATACACCTCACTAGTACACAAAACATTCCTTTAAATTTTGTGGCAGGTTCTCTTGCAGTCCAGGCTAGCCTCAGACTTGATGTGTTATAGAAGATGACCTTGAACTTCTGATCCTCCTGCCTCCTTATACAAAGTGTTGCGGTTCCAGGTGCATCACCACCCCAAGTTTGTAGAGTGCTAAGGATTACACCCAGGTCTTTGTGCATGCCAAGAAAGCACTCTATCAACAGAGCTGCATTTGCTGCCCCACCCAAAACAATCCTTTAGAGATAAGGTGAACTACCCTACACAAACGCATGAGAGAAGCGGGGAGGGAGGCAGGTGTGGAGGGACTACTCACCACCCCCACACTTCCCCAGAGTACTCTTGAGTAGGAGCAGCAGGAAATATCTGTTAGAAGGACAGAAGAGAGACAGATAGAAAATGCAGGATAGCCTCCAGAGGGTCTGGATCCTAATCCATCGGGCCTTGACTGCCTCTGCCCTAGGGTATTTAAAGGAATGCCAAGGGGCGGAGCAAAAGACCTCCGAGCAGCATAGCCAAGTGTAGACCATCTCAGACACCTGCACTCAGGCCCATGGTCCAATCATCCTCTTTACGCAGACCTGCTGAGTAAAACCACTAGGAAAACTAGGAAAAATGGGCTCCAACAGGGAGGAAGGGAGAGAGGGGGGGATGCTCAAGTCCTAACCCTGATAGGTAGCTCACACCATGTCACTAGGAATAAGACCTTAAAGAGGAGATGGTGTTAAAACATGAAATAGGCTGAGCCCACATCCAATCTGACTGGTGTCCTTATCATGAGGGGAAAGGGAGACACAGATGTGCATAGAGAGAAGAGAAGGCAGTTAGAGACGGGAGGATGGAGCCATCTACAAGACAAAGAGAGGCCTAGGACAGACCTTCTCTCTGAACCCCTGTAAGAAAGCAACCTTAAGCCAAGCTGTGCACTTTGTCACAGGAGCTCTACTGAACTAATGCAGGTAGAAAGAACGTCCCCACTTCAGAACTCTCATTTGTATTACTGTATCATCTGACTTATGGAACCAGATGTTTTACTCAGCTGGGAGAGAATACCACCCTTTGTCCTGTGGCTCTGTGGTGACCTCACTCTGGGTAGGAATTACCACCCCGCCCTCTCAATGCAGTTGGCCTTGATAATGTGTCCTGTGGAACACTGGCAGACTTGGCTTATTGAGCAGACATTAAAAAAAAATCTCTCTCTGTCTGTCTCTCTCTCTGTGTGTGTGTATGTGTGTGCATGAGCACAGGTACCCTAGGAGGCCAGAAGAGAGTGTCAGATCCCTGGAGCTGCAGTTAATGGTGGTTGTGAGACTGTAGATATGGGTGCTAGGAACTGAGCTGAACAGGGTCCCCTTCCACAGCAGCGCTCTTAACTGCTAAGCTGTCACTCGAGCCGCAGGAGCAGGCATTTTAAACACATGCTGTGGTATGATTTATCTTCTTGGGCATCAGGAGCTAAGCCTGCCACCCTATAGCCAGACATTGCCAAGCCTGGCCAAGATGAGCCAAATCACGGCCCTTCATAAATGCAGCAAGGGAAGAAGGCGTCTGTAGTTGTATGCATTTGAGCTTTAGTGTGTTTCTTATGAAGCATTATTAAAACTGCAGAAGCTGGGAGGTGGTGGCACATGCTTTTAATCCCAGCACTTTGGAAGCAGAAGCAGGCAGATCTCTGAGTTTGAGGCCAACCTGGTCTATAGAGTGAATTCCAGGACAGCTGGGTCTACACAGAGAAACCCTGTCTTGGAAAAGAAAAGAAAAGAAAACAAACAAACAAAAAAAACAACAAATAAAAAAAAAAAACACCAAACAAAAAAAGCAACTGCAAACTACTATGTCATCAATATGAACCATGCAAATGACTCTGGTTCCTTATTGAAGCTGAATGCCAGCACTCCACATCTAGTGTGGCAGATGAGGAATCCTGTTAAGCCCCTGGCCCAAGTTCTGGTATTGACAGAATCTCCTCTCACGATTTTTCCACGTTGAGCAAATGGCTGCTGCCAGTACTATGTTGAGTGGATTTGTAGGTGATAACATCTAACTAAACTAATCCTCACAAAACGGGCCAAGGGGCTTACCAGAGTTCTCCAGAGACATGGCAGAAACAGGGGTACCAGCAAAGGCAGGAGAGACACAGGCAGCAGACACAGTTTTAGTCACCTGAGAGCTCCATAAAGTGAATAGCAAGGGCTGTTACCAGCTGTGACAAGGTGTACATGTTAAACTTTCTTTTTTTTCTTTCCTTTTCTTTCCTTTTTTTTGGTTCTTCGAGACAGGGTTTCTCTGTGTAGCTTTGCACCTTTCCTGGATCTCGCTCCGTAGACCAGGCTGGCCTCGAACTCACAAAGATTCACCTGCCTCTGCTTCCTGAGTACTGGGATTAAAGGCGTGAGCTGCCCGGCAACTTTTTTTTTTTTTTTTTTGAGCTGAGGATGGAACCCAGGGCCTTGCGTTTGCTAGGCAAGCGCTCTACCACTGAGCTAAATCCCCAACCCTCTTTTTTTTTAATTGATTTATTTTATGTATATGGGAGTTTGGTCTTACATGTATTTTTGTGCACCATGTGACTGCCTGGTCCTCAAGGGGGCCAGAAATGGAGTGTGATGATCCCCTGGGACTGGAGTTACAGACAGTTGTGAGCCGCTCTGTGGGTACTGGGAATCTAACCTTGATCCTCAGGAAGAGCAGCCAGTGCTTTTCATTAAGCAACCTATTGAAAATTAACAAGACCAACCTCTATTGTTAACAAAGAGCACACCTTTAAGCCCAGCACTCACTCGGGAGGCAGAGGCAGGCAGATCTCTAAATTTGTGGTTTCCTGTATGCTATAGCAGAAGATATCCATTGCTGTAATCCAAATACTTTTTGTTGTGAAATAATCTTTTTGTACACTGTAAAGATGTGTCTCTGTCCAAGGCGCCTTCTGACTGTTTTATTAAAGAGCTGAATGGCCAATAGCCAGGCAGGAGAGAATAGGCAGGATTTCAGGGGAGAGAGAGAGAGAGGAACTCTGGGAAGAAGAGTGGCAGAGAGATGTCTTCCAGAGACAGAGGGAGTCAGACATACAGAATGGAAGAGAGGTAAAAAGTCACGTGGCAGAATGTAGATTAATAAAAGCAAGTTAATTAATTAAGTTCTAAGAGCTAGTTGGGAACAAGCCTAAGCTAAAAAGCCAAGCTTTCATAATTAATAAGTCTCTGTGTCATTATTTGTTGGCTGGAGGTCCAAGGAAAGTCTGACGAGAAAGTTGACTACAACTTTTCATATATAATATAAATAAATATATATAATGCTCTCTGATATCTGAGGAATGAAGCCACCAAAATCCCTGGATGCTTAAATCCTTTGTTTCCATGGAGCCTTTACACAGTCTCCATCCATTCAAAAGTTCCTCCAGGATACTTATGACACCCAAAACAATGTAAATAATATGTAAAAGGTTGTTATACTATCTTCTTTAGAGAATGATGGAAAGAGAAAATGTCTCTGTATGTTGAGTACAGGTGCCTTTCTTTACTGAATCTATTTTATCCAAGGTTGACTGATTGAATCCACAAATATATAGTCCACTGCACAAAGGACTGGCAGTGTATGTGTAGCAAAGAGGGTATAAAAAATACTTTGCTGTTGGGGTTGAGAACATTTGAAAAAGTGAGGTCGCCATGCCAAGCGGATGCAGTAACTTGTCGGGTGAACTGTTGTCTTGAGGAAGTATTACAGTGCTGTCATTGAAGTAAGAAAGACTCATCCCCTAGAATCACACTGTGAGGAGCCACAGGCTCTTTGGTGTCTTTTGTCTTCAAGCTGCTCCTAAAGTTTGAGGGGAGAAAATGATGTCATAGGAAAAGTAAGGACACGTGTTAGTGGGAAGCTTAAAAAGTACCATCTGGAGCCCGGAGTAAGGCACAGGGTGGTGGTGGAGGCACCCTGGGGCCCACACAGAGGGAACAAAGGTGCTGGTCTTTGTCCAGAGGCTTCAGAAATTTCTAAAAATAGCATGCCATCCATTTCCTGATACATGAGCCCAGCAGCACAGTGGAGCCTGTTTGCCACATCCCAGTCTGAGCCCAAAGCTCTGTTCTGTCCATGGTTTCCTTATCTTTTGTTGTAGAGTACTGCTCAGACACCAGACACTCAGTGGCCAGGCTATGACCACTTGGGTTCAAGTAATCCTGACCACTACTTGCACTCTGGGAAAAATAATTTCCTCCCTAGAGCAGAGTCTGCTTGTGGCGTCCTCATAGCCTACCATGCACATGTAGTGTCCTCTTTTGAGGAGCTGGGCCACAGCTCATGGAGGTGAGGCAGAACCTATGCAGGGAATAAGATGCAGTCCTGTGACTCTCGTCCTTTCCTCCAGGATTTTCCAGTGCTGCTTAAGTGTGTGATTCAAAGATGGAGGGAGAGCCCTGGTCAACCCTGATATGCATTATGAAGAATCATCACATTCATAGGGAGTCTCCCATGTGGTTGTATTTTTTTTTAATCTTTTTTGATGGAGGCTTCTCCTTCTTCTTCTCCTTCTCCTTCTCCTTCTCCTTCTTTTTATAAATGCCTTGGCTTATTTCTAACCAGCTTCAGCTTTTATTATCTTCAATTATCCCATCTATCTTTTGCCTCTGGGCTTTTAACTTTCTTTATCCCTTTCTTTACTTCTTACTCCACGGCTTGCTGTGTGGCTGTGTGGCTGTGTGGCTGTGTGGCTGTGTGGCTGTGTGGCTGTGTGGCTGTGTGGCTGGGAGGCTGTGTGGCTGGGTGGCTGGCCCCTGCAGTCCTCCTCCTCTCCTTGCTCCTCGATCTCCTCTTCCCAGATTTCTTCTTCTGTCTGCCAGCCCTGCCTGTCCTCTCTCCTGCCTCACTATTGGCCATTCAGCTCTTTATTAGACCATCAGGTGATTTAGACAGGCACAGTAACACAGCTTCACAGAGTTAAACAAATGCAACATAAAAGAATGTAACACATCTTTGTATCATTAAACAAATGTTCCAGAGCATAAAATAATGTAACACATCTTTAACTAATATTCCACAACACTCCCATACCTGAGAATTGCTGCAGAGGAACTTAGCAGAGATGATGAGAAGGACTGGACCATTTCAGGGCTCACACACTGAGCATTGTTCATAAGTATTATGGAGCAAGGGACTTGTGTACAAGTAACTCCTTCCCCAACCACAGAGGATCCAAGAGGAGGAGTTAGCAGATCTAAGTCACCAACCTACCCTTGCCGGAGAGTTGAGTGAGGCCTCTGGTACTGTGGCCCAGGTCTGTGATGACTGTGGCTGGGCAGGGCTGCAGTGAGAAGAAGGGACGCATACAGAGTGGAAGAGAGCCAGGGCATCTTCTGTGCGCACTATCTCTAACTGTGAGACCAACTCAAAACACTCCCAGCAACCTGATTAACCTCTATATGGGGAGATTTCAACCTGAGAGACACAGACAGAGGAGGCTGGAGGATTACAGGGATTGCATTCTCCATCATAGGTATTATATGCACATAGAGTCCAAACGTGGATATTGAGTATCCTGCCTTATTCCCTTGAGACAGGGTCTCTCACTAAACCTGGAGCTAGGCTGGTGGCCAGAAAGTCCCATCTCTCCTCCTCCCCTACCACAGTGCTGGGGTTACTGGCACACATGGCTACGCGTGAATTTTTACCAAGGTTCTGGGGATTTGAACTCTGGTTCTCAACTTGTACAGCATTCTCCAAAGAAGTTCCTTGTCTTTGAACTGAATTGTGTTATTCCCAAATTCCTGTTGGTGATTGGAGCCTGCACTGACTGCATTTGAAAATGGAGACGGCAAGGCCATAAGTGCAGTTAAATCCAGAAGTGAAGCTGGAGACCTATAGCAGTGGGCTGACCATGGTGGGGCATCTCTATGACCCCAGCTCTTGAGAGGTGGAAGTAGGAAGATAAAGAGTTGGTTATCCTTGGCAACATAGAGAGCTCAAGGCCAGCCTGAACTTTGTGTGACTCTATCTCAAAACAAAACAAAAACCAAAGGGAATGTACACCACAGGTGTGACAGAGGAAAGGCCAAGAGAGGGCACAGGAAGAAGGCCGCCAACTGTATGCAAGGCAGAAGCAGAGCCCCCTCAGACGCCATCGCCGCCAGCACCTTGGACTTTAGAACTGTGGGACAGAAGTTGATTAAGCAACCCTATCCTACCACAGAATCTCCAGCCAACAAAGAGGACCACCACACTCTCTCCCCTCCCACAGGTTCTGATCATGTGATCATAATCCATGGACAATGCCACTTCCAGTGGTGAGCTTTACATTCACTGATGACTGCCCCAGTCAATACTAGTGGCAAAGGAAGCTATGTGGCTCTTAAAAAAGACTTTTGTTATTATTATTAGTTTTGAGATCAAGACTCTCTGTGTAGTCCTGGCTGTCCCGAAGCTCCCAATGGAGATTGGGTTTCCTCAAACTCACAGAGATCCTCCTGCCTCTGCCTCCCAAGTGCTGAGATTAAAAGCATGTGCTGCCACACATGGCTAGCCCCATCTATTTAAATTACATCTATCCAGGTGTGTGGATATAAAATGTGTGGCACTCAGAAAACAACCTGTGGAAGCTGGTTCTCTTTCCTTGCATCAAGTGAGGCCTGAAGAATCAGACTTGGCATCAGGCACCCTCCTACCCACTGAACTCTTTCACTGGTCCATGAGCCCCCTCTTTTTAAAGCTACCTCAGAGATGCCTTATAGAAGGCACAGAGGCTTTGCCCAGCCTGAGAGCAAACTAAAGCACATTGGGAATAACTGATGTATTTCCAGACATGGTTTGGAGGGTTGGTTTATTATGTAGCAATACAGAGGCAGAGTGAAGGTCCCAAGAGCAAATTCATCCAGGAGACCGCCTGGGCTGAAATAAAGATGTCAGAATAGACAGGCTTTACCTGGTCTGTGGGAGCTTTTGCTTGTTTTAGACCATCAAATTGGGTAACACCCAGACACCAGTACGTGGCTCCAGGCCAACAAATGAGTATTTCTCCAATGGTCACAGCAACATTGACAATTTCTATTCTGCAGGGAAATCTTTCTGAAAAGATTCTTTCCTTCCTTCCTTCCTTCCTTCCTTCCTTCCTTCCTTCCTTTCCCTTTTTAATGTTGATCAACCTTCAGACAGAGTTGAAAGAGGGTATGCAAGCCGAGAGAAAATGGTGGGATGGGGAGGTTGAGCTGGAGGCTAGAATAATTAAAGGTTAAATTCTACGTTTGCATTTGGTATTTATAGAACTTTCCATGCTTGGCATGAGGGTTTTAAAACCAGGCTGCACAGGGAAGCTCTTTCAGCCCTGAAAGGAGGAAAAGGGATTTTTGCACCAGATACTGAACCTGCCTAGTTCAAAGTTTTCAAAGGCAGCATAATCAAGGCGCTTTGTTGCTTCATATGAGTCTGGGAAGGAGAAGTGGGCATAGAGGCTGTGAACTCAGTAGAGCCGCACAAAGCACTGTCTCCAGATCAGGCACCGGGGAGAGTACGCCTTTGTGAGGTTTGGTTTATGCTTATGGTGTGTGTGTGTGTGTGTGTGTGTGTGTGTGTGTGTGTGTGTGTGCGCGTGACAGAGAGAGTGAGAGATTAGCCCATAAAAGCAGATTTTTGTTTGTTTGATCTGGGTTTCGGGACTGGGAAATTGAACGTAGAACCTTATATATACCACTATGTCCCTTGTCCTTCCTTCCCTCCTTCCTTCCTTCCTTCCTTCCTTCCTTCCTTTCTTTCTTCCTTTCTCTTTAATTTCCAAGACAGTGTCTCTCTGTGTGGCCATGGCTGTCCTGGAACTCACTCTGTAGACCAGGCTGGCCTTGAACTCACAGAGATCCACCTGCCTCTGCCTCCTGAGTGTTGGGATTAAAGGCATGTGCCACCACCACCCAGCTGCCTTCTTTCATTTTTTAATTATTATTATTATTATTAATTATTATTTTATGTCTTGTTTTGAGACAATCTTGCTAGGTTTCTTAGGTTGGCCTTGATTTCGTTCTGTAGCCCAGATAGGCCTAAGCATAATCTTCCTGCCTCAGCATTCTGAGGAGCTAGAATCACAGGACTAACTAAGCCATTACATCTCTTTTGCTCACTGTTGTCTGAAAAAAAATGCTGTGTCTATCACTTGCCGGGTGCAGAGGTCAGTGCGGTCCTACACAGGGATGCTAGCTATGTCTAAGTGAAGGTAGAAATATGGACGCTGGCCTCCCTGGTGTTGGCTGGAGTTGAGGATGACCATCGGAATTCACTTCTGCTTTTCTGTCCATTTCTTCTGCCTCCCACCCCAACCCCAACCCCAACCCCTTTCTAGCACTCAGCCTCAGAGACACTCTTCTGTCTTTCAGCTCCCTGATATTTGTTTTCAGGACACAGTTGTGCCCTGTGGCTTTCTGAAAGTTTTATGAGCGGTGGGAGAGAAGGGAGTCAGAGGAAGAAAGGCCAGGGGTATCTGTGCTGTGGGTTCAGAGCGACCGCCCCCTCCCCATACACTCAAAGCCGGTTTTCTGACTGTGGCCTCTGCTCTGCTCTCTGATGGACTGTTACACAATTATTGAGAAGGCTTGTAGAGATCACATGGCAAGTGGGAAATAGGTAGGATATGCTGGGACTTTAAAATGGGAGATCACATTTCCAAACTGCCATTGATGTTGGCACAGCTATGAAAAGGGTAGACTATGGCCAGCGGTGGTGGCGCACGCCTGTAATCCCAGCACTCGGGAAGCAGAGGTAGGCGGATCTCTGTGAGTTCAAGGCCAGCCTGGGCTACCAAGTGAGTTCCAGGAAAGGCACAAAGCTACACAGAGAAACCCTGTCTCAGGAAAAAAAAAAAAAGAAAGAAAGAAAGAAAAGAAAAGAAAGAAAGAAAGAAAGAAAGAAAGAAAGAAAGAAAGAAAGAAAAGGGTAGAGTAGGATGGGACATGGTGGCACACACCTTTAATTCTAGCACTCAGAGGTGGAGAAAGACAGATCTCTGTGAGTTCAAGGCCAGCCGGAGCTACATAGTGAGACCCCATCAATAAGAAAAGAAAGAAAGAAAAAACACAGTCTATCAGCCAGACATGGCGTTTCATATCTGTAATACCAGTGCTTGGGAGGCTGAGGCAGGAGGGTTGCCATGAAGTCAAGGCCAGGCTACATAGTGAGTTCCAGACCAGCTTGAGCTACAGTGTGAAATCTTGTCAAAAAAATAAATAAATAAAATAAAAAATAAAAAAAATGAAAACCAATCATTTAAATAGACACAGTGTGCCATTCATCTTGTTCAAGACAGATCATTCACAATCACCCACAGGTGGAAGCAACCCAAGTGTCTACCAGCAAATGAATGGATAAACAAAACATAGTGCCACCATGAAACCATGTAACTAATACTCCATGACTAATGGAATATTAGTCAACTTTAGTAAAGAAGGAAGTCCTGGGCTGGAGAGATGGCTCAGCAGGGAAACACTTGCCACCAAGCCTAATGACTTGAATTAGATCCCTGAGACCCACATGGTACAGGAGAAAACCAACTCCTAAAAGTTGTCCTCTGAGCTTCACACATCATGCTGTTGTACACACATGTGTGCCCACACAATAAATAGCTTTTTTTCTGAGTTGGGGAAGTTCTAATACATGCTACCTTGTTGAACCTTAAGGACATTACGTTAAGTGAAAAGAGCCAGACAAAAAGGCTAGATACTACATGGTCCCACTCATATGAGGACCCAGAGCAGGCAAATTCATAATTCAGAAAGCAGAGTGGGAGTGGCCAGGGGAAGGGGGAAGGGCAAATGGGTATTAATGATGAATAAGGACAGAGTTTCAATGAGAAAGTCCTGTAGATGGATGGAGTGAAGTACACATGATGATGGGTATATAATGTGTGTGCACAGAACACTACTGAACATGGGCCTGGTGCATTGATGCATATCTGTTGTCCCAGCACTAGGGAGGCAGAGGTCAGAAGATCAATACAAGTTCCAAGCCACCCTGGACCTACGTGAGAAGAGCCAGTCTCAAAACAGAAAAACAAAGACTAAACCAGTAAATTTTATACTCAACATATTTTGCAATAAAAAAAGAATTTTTTGAAATGAGTATCAGGGGGGGTGGCTGTGAGGAAGGGGACTGAAGAGCAACAACTTAATGGGACAGGGTGTAATTCAGGGAGGTGAAAATGTTCTGGAACTAGATAGAAGTGGTGTTTGCATGGCAGTGTAAATATACTAATGCTACTGAAGTGTTCATTTGAAAATGGCTAATTTTGCCTCTGTTTTTTAAACAGTGGATTAGGAGGGGTGGAAAGCGAACATGGAAATATAAAAGCTCTTTAATGCACTACAATAAGGGACTGTGGGTGAATCCATTTGGATTTCTGAATACAAAACAATACAACAGAACATTGCTCCAACAGTTTGTCCAATACATGTTTTCTGTGTTTAAGGAAAACCTGCCTGATTGAAATGCTATCACAAAAAACTGGTTGTTAATGAACCAGAGTCAAACCTCTGCCCATTGCTTAGGACTTGTGAGACAAAATTGCACCAGGACAATGTAAGCTAATTTAAAAAAGGAAAGAAAAGCGTACTAAGAGAAAAACAATAAGCAAAGAGAAATTGGAGGATATTGCTTTTCCCTTTCGAATCCATATTATGCATCAGATGTTAATACTTTGATAATAAATAGCATATATTAATTCTCAAAGATATGAGACATGATCACAGTACGGTCTCAATGATCAATCAAAATCACATATTTAGGGTTTTGGACTGTAGCTCAGTTGGTAGAGTGCTTGCCTAGCATGCACAAAGCTATGGGTTCAATCCCCAGCACCATATAAACCAGGTGTGTGGGGCCAGTGAGATGGCTCACCAGGTCAAGGTGCCTGTCACCAAGCCTGATGGCCTGAGTTCAGTCCCTGGGGCCCACAGGGTGGAAGGACAGAACTAGCTCCTGAAAGCTGTTCTCTGACAAGTTTACAGGCACACATACAATAAATGTAAAATCATCATCATAATAATTAACTGGGTGTGACGTGTGAAGCCTGCCTGTAATCTCAGCACTTCAGAGACGAAGGAGCATCAGAAGTTCAAGGCCATCCTCAGTTACATATTGAGTTCAAAGCCAGCCTGGGATACATGATACTCAGTGTCAAAAATAAGAAAAGGCCTGAGACTGGAGATGGTTCAGCGGTTAAGAGCACCTGCTGTTCCTCCAAAGGACCCAGGTTCATTTTCCAGCACCCACATAGTGGCTCACAACCATCTATAACTCCAGGTCCAGGGAATCTAATACCCTTTTCTGGCCTCCACAGGTACCAAGCATGCATATGGTGCACATACACACATGCAGACAAAATACTCATAAAATAAACATTGAAAAATCAAGTTAATTAATTAAAGTCCTGGCATGGCTGTGCATTCCTTTAATCCCAATGCTGGTGAATTAGGCAGGTCTCTATGCTCTACATAGTGAGTTAGAGAGTTGCAAGCCAGACAGAGCTACATAGTGAGACTTTGTCAAAATAAGTAAATAAATAGTGATGACAGCAAGATGGCTGTTGTATGACAAGACATTTCCCGGGGAGATGCAACACACATGTCTATTCACCAGAGATAAGGAATCTATGGCTGACCAAAGTATACCACCACAGTCCAACTTGGTGAACCAATGAGTTCATTCAACTGGTGGTTCCTCACAGGAGTATGGATGAGGGGTTACTTTACAGGAGCAGAAATGACTCAAAGACAGCTGCCGCATCAAAGCCCACCCCATCAAGAATGATAGCTCATAAAACCTGGAGCACATTGCACAGCTCACATGTAGCTCAACAGACTGGAGAATGCCCTTTCCCAGTGACTCACTTGGTCTAAACCTTTTCCAGGCAGTTCAGTTGGTTTCTGCTTCTTCTAGGCAGCTGGTCTGGTCTCAGAGTCTTCTTCCTGCTTGGCTTGTCTGAGAGTGACATCAGCAGTCTTTATTGTTTACTTTTGGGAGGGAGGGGCCTGGTAAATTTGGTCAGTTTCAGGGACTTCCTGGAGCTATTTTGAGTCATTTACCTTCTTTCTTAAGAAGCTTCCCTGCAGGGTGGAATATTTCAGACTGGGAGTTAACTAGTACATAGCAGTTGCTTAGTGGATAAAGGTGCTTGCTGCCAAGTCTGGTGACCTGAGTTTGATTCCTGGGACTTACAGGATGAAGGACAAAAGGAATTCCTGCAAGTTGCCCTCTGAATCCCAATGTTCATACACACACACACACACACACACACACACACACACACACACACGCGCGCGCGCAAATGAACAAAGAATAAATCAGTAAGTTCAGTAAGTAAGATGTAAATAATTTAAATAAATAATATGTGTATGGGGAGTGTGTGTGTGTGTGTGTGTGTGTGTGTGTTCCCAATATGGTGCTGGACCCTGTGAAAGGCCTAGAGTGAGAGATAGAAGATGATCCTTTACTCACAGAGTGACATGTTGTGAAGTAAGAGAAGGGAAGAGACTGAGTGGGAGGTGGATGTGCCTTACATGTTTACCTGGACTAGGAAGAGTTTGAGCAGCAAAAGGCAGAAGGTTTGAGGACCCACACAGGGCAAGGAAAAGAAGCTTCGAAGATCCTACCTTGATCTTGAAAGAACTAAGCAGTGTGCTTTAATTCCAGCACTCAGGTGGCTCTCTGTGAGTTCAAGGCCAGTCTACAAAGCAAGTTCCAAAACAGCGCAGTTGCACAGTAAACCCTGTCTCAAACTACAACCACCCCCTCCCAAAAAAGAAAGAAAGAAAGAAAGAAAGAAAGAGAAAGAAAGAAAGAAAGAAAGAAAGAAAGAAAGAAAGAAAGAAAGAAAGAAAGGGACTAGTCAATGCTAGGACTGGTGGAAGAGAAGCCACGGCTGATCCCCAAGTCACGGCATCCTATAGCTTCACAGGTTTATCATGCCCCCAAAACAGCAGACCCTAGACCTTTTCCCCTTTACCCAGAGGTCCCAGACAGCCCATAGTTCAGGCAGAGTGCTCCCCAGCCCTAAAGGTAGAACAGCAAGAGCTGGAAGCAAGTTTGGGAAAAAGAATGCCTGCAAAAAACCACTGGTATGTGTGGTTCCCGAGATTGGGGGGCAGGGCTGAGCCCACACATTCATCCTTGGGAAACAAAGTAAAGGACTGTCTTACCAGGCTCCTTCTTGTGAGTGCACAGAGCAGGAAGGCCACATGGGGCTTTGGAAGCAGCAGGCCAAGAGGTCTTCTTTGGGCTGGAAAGACTGACTCAAGTGTTGCCATTGGAGAAAAGAGGGCAGCTTCCTGGCTGCATAGACCAAGCCTCCCTCTTTACAGAAAAGGCTCAGAAGTAGCAACAGTAGTTGCTTCTGGAAGTCAAGGTGAAATCGAAGAGGATCGGTCAAAAACCCTTTGAAGCATCAGTCACATGTCCAGACGCTGTCCCCTGTGCTGGGTACCTGAGGGACTATTTTCTTGGGGAGGGGGAAGGGCGGAGGAGGGTGGAGAGAGAAAGGAGAGAGACAGAGACAGACAGACAGAAAGACTAGAAGGTCTCATTGAAAACAAGATTATGTCCAAGTTCTCATGAGGAGCCTTGTGCCCTGGCCAAGGTGCTCTGCTAAACTGACTCCAAGGAAGTTGAGATTCAGGTTTTCTACTTTGTTTGTTTGTTTGTTTGTTTGTTTATTGTGTGTGTGCTCAATATGCCACAACTTGTGTGTGAAGGTCAGAGGACAACTTTGGGGACATTTTTCTTTCCTTCTATCATGTGAGACCTAAGAATAGAATTCAGGTTGTCAAGCTTGGCAATAAACACCTTTACCTGCTGAACCATCTTGCTGGCCTGACATTCAAGGTTTCTAATCCAAGAAATCTGAGGCATGTCTTCCCAGGGGATGGTCCTGTTGCTGACCTAGGGACCCCACTTTGCAAAATACCTGTGCTGACAAATTTATGTCGACTTGACATAAGCTAGAGTCATCTAGAGGAGGGAGCCTCAACTGGTAATGCCTCCATTAAGATCTGGCTGTAGGGCATTTTCTCAGTTAGTGACTGGTGTGGGAAGGCCCAGCCCATTGTAGGTGGTGCCATCCCTGGGCTAGCAGTCCTGGATTCTATAAGAAAGGAGGCTGAGCAAGCCATGGTGAGCAAGCCAGTAAGCAGCATTCTTCCATCAGCCCCTGCCTCCAGGTTCTGGCCCTGTTTGAGTTCCTGCCCTGACTTCCTTTGATGATAAACTGTTGTATAGAACTGTGAATGAAACAAACCCTTTCCTCTTCAACTTGCTTTTTGGTCATGGTGATTCACCGCAGCAATAGAAACCTTAAGACACCACCATAGAAGGAAGTCTGTAGTTCACAACTGCCTTGCACAGGCTAGAACTTCCATTTGCTTGTTAATTTTCTGCTGTAAAATGTTGATGAGGGCTCACCAGGCATCTGAGGTAGGCCTAAGCAACCAAGACAAAAGCAAACAGATTAAGCAGCCAGGAGGAAACAGACTACACTGTGAAATGTAAACTACATGCTTAGGAGCATGCAGACATCCATGCACAGACATCCATTCCATCTGCCAATGTCCCAGAGGAAGCATTTGATAATACTGAAAAGGCAGCATCCAAGGGGTTAATGATGTGACTCAGTTGGTACAGGGCTTGCCTAGCACATGCCTGTAACCCAGGCTCTAGTGAGATAGAGGCAAGAAGATCAGAAGTGCAAAGTCATCCTTGGCTTGGAACTTACACAGCAAGTTCAAAGCCACCCTGGGCTGCATGAGACATTGTCTTCCAAAAGCAAAAGGTTTCGGAGAATAATTAGAAATTAAAAGTATGATCACAGAAATGAAAAATTAAAAGAATTAGTGTATAAAGGTGGAAACATTTCCAAGACAATAGAGAAAATAAAAAGTGATAAGAAATATTTTTAGATTTATTTTAATTATGTATATGGGGGGAGGGGTGATGTGCCTGGGAGTGTTCTCTGGAACTGGAATTACAAGCAATTGTGGGTGCCCAAGGTGGGTGCTGGGAACTGAGTTCAAGTTCTCTGGAAGAAGCAGCATGTGCTCCTAGCCACTGAGCCATCTCTTCACCACCATCCCTTATTTTTTTGTTTTTTGAGACAGGGTTTCTCAGTGTAACAGCTCTAGCTGTCCTGGATTTTGCTCTGTAGACCAGGCTGGCCGTGAACTCACAGAGATCATCCTGCCTCTCCCTCTTGAGTGCTAGGACTAAAGGCATGCGCCATCACCACCCAGCTCCAGCCCCTATTTTTAAATTGGCTTCGGGTGCCAGGCTTTGGCTTGCCCTACTTCCTCTTCCTCACTACGTGCCCTAACATCCACCACAAGCACTTCATGTAGGATTTTAAGACCTCCCACAACCTCTTCACCCCACCCGAAGTGCATCTCCTCCATCCAGACCAGGCAGAGCCTGTGCCCAGCTAGCATCCTCCCTACCCTTAGCCCCATAAGCCAGACACCGTTTTCCTATATACTTTACTGCTCATACTTTCTTGGACTGCGGCTAAAGGAACATGGAGTACACCAATTTCCCTCCTCCTCCTCCTTCTCTTCCTCCTCCTCCTCCTCCTCCTCCTCTTGAAACAATCTTACACTTCAGCCAAAAACTCCTAATCCCCCTGTCTCAGCCTCCCAAATGCTGCTCCTCCACCTTTAAAAAAAGGCATCTTACTATGTCACTGAGGCTAACCTTGAACCCAAAACTCTCCCGCCTTAGGCCTCCTAAGTACCCAGATCACTGGTATGCACCATCATACCTAGTGAGAATGAAAATGTTGGTCATCTTTAAATCTAAGCATTAGCATAGAGACTAGCATGGAACAGCTTATAAGAAATACTTGATGGGGCTGGAGTGATGGCTCAGCAGTTAAGAGCACTGACTGTTCTTCCAGAGGACCCGGGTTCAATTCCCAGCACCCATATAGAGGCTCACAACTCCAGTTCCAGGGGATTGTACACAGTTACACAGACATACACATTGCAGGCAAAACACCAATGCACATAAAATAAAAATAAATTAAAAAATACGTTCAGACTGAATGAATAGTTTCAGTGAATGTATGAATGAATGTAACCTAAGGGCTTTAAAGTGCCACATAATTTTATTGTGTCACGTGACTACCACAAAATGCCGATACCCAAAAGGCTTACTAACTGTCCATTGGGGCACATGGACAACTTTACAACTTTAATTTCTAGCTTATAAAGAAAGTATGTGGCATTAAAATACAAATATGAATTGTGATTGATTCAGATTGATTTACTTTTTCCCTTGTACCTTGACATCAATGTGACTAGTCTCCACGGATCACTGCCGCACTGATTGCCACACAGGAAAGGCTTCACCTGGCCCAGATGACTGAGTCACAGCCACCTCTGCTACTCTCTCCTCCCCTGTCTGTGTATTGTGACCCACCACAGCTGACAGGTGCCAACTGAGATGCATGTACTCATCATATGGCCTACTCGTAACTTAACTCCCAGTAAGCCACAGGACAGAAAAGCGTCCTGCAAAGAAAGCACACGCTAGAAATATATCAATGGTGCAAGTTCTGAAGGAGATGGAGGCAGAACAGACATTTTGTAGGGTATGGCTCTTTGTCAGCAGCATTAGGAAGCAAAAACAACCACAGTCCAATCAGCTCTGAGATGAAGCTGCTCTTCTAGCTGTAGACAGCCAGGAGGTCATTTGAAACCCCAGCTCCCACTCACTGCCACTCTCATGACAAACCTGAATGTGCATTGTGTGTTGGGAAGCACTTGTGAATGGCAGAAGCCTCCAGAACAGAGTCCTTAACCACACACAGCATCAGATCCCTGAAGAAGGCAAGAATGTTGAGATCATTATCAAACTATTAAAAGAAATCTGTGGTGTAGAAATTGATACACTCATCAAATAACAAGATTCTGTGGCCAGTCTACTAACACAATGAACACGAGTGATCTTGCAACTTTGGAAATGTGTGGTTGACTGGTGGCTTGTTGTCTACATTCATATTTGAAGGAAATGCTAAATGTCAGGGAGAGGCCAGAGAGAAAAAATTCTGTTTGAACATCAGGTTAAGAGCCCCTGGTCTAGAGCAAGGTCCTCATGACCTCATTAGCAGGTGTGCTGTTAAAACTAAATTTTAAGATGAGCTTGGTGGTGCACATGTGTAATCCAAGCACTGGGGAGACAGAGGCACACAAGGACACAAGATGGAAATCAGCTGAAGAACAACACCACAAGTTGTTCCTTGGTTTGCACATGCACACAGGCACACACATGTGCACACACACACACACACACAAACACATGCATATACATGAACATACACAAAGACAAGGTGGATGGTGCCTGAGGAACAACACCTGAGGCTGACCTCTGGCCTCCATACACATGTGCACATGCATGCATGCATGCACACAAACACATATACATGAAAACCAATAATAACTAATATTAATAAAAATAATATGGTTCTGTGAGAGGCCCTGGATTCAATCTCCAGCACCACACACACACACACACACACACACACACACACACACACACACACACACACACTGGTAAGTTTCTGAATGATAGCCAGCCTCCTTCAGAGCCAGGAATCACACATAGCAGTGTTTATTACAAGCAGGCATGAGAGGAGTTGGGCAATGTGCTCCTCTAACTCAGTGAGGTGCCAAGTCTCTGCCCTTAGGCATGCCAACAAAGACTTTGCATGAAAGGTACACCAAGCGTAGATGGGACAATATTTAAGTATCAGGATTCAACAGTTGGAACAGACACAATGTCCTCTGTTGAGTTGCAGGCAATGGGAATGAACCAAACCTGTAGCCTGGGGCAGCACACACAGGGGCATTTGTCCTGCCTAACCTGTGGGATGTGTCTTGATAATCCCCACGCCCTACATTTGTTTGTTTCTGAGGACAGTTTCACTATGACTCTAACTCCTGTGCTCAAGCCATCCTCCTGCCTCAGTCTCTAGTACCGAGAACTGTAGATGCACTTGGCTAAACCCCATGTCTTGAACATCATTTATTCTATCAGTGAAAGCATACATCTTTTTTCTTGTTTGGCATGTGTATGTGTGTATGGTATGTGTACAGGTGTTCAAGTACGTGGGGTGCAGATGTGTGGGTGGATCCAATATGTATGTAGAGGCTAGAGGGTTGATATAAAAGATCTTCCTCAATCATGCTAGATTTCTTGATGACTCTAGATTCCGTCAAGTTAACAATTAACACTAACCACTGCACACCCAAAATAGCCCTGCTAATTGGAACCAAACAGCAAATCCGTGAGCCTGTGAGGGACATTTTACATTCAAACCTTACCAAGCACTGAACCTTGGAGTATTGACTTCTGATACTTTGTAGACTTTGCAAATGCCAAGCATTCTTCATTGGGGTGTTTCAAAACGTTAACCCACCTCTTCTAGTAAAGATTAGAACTAAAATGTGTGTATATGTAATGTTTATCATGAAGTGTTTAGACCTGAGCTGAATTATGCCCCTATGCATATATTAAAGCCTCATTGGAATAGTGGGTCTTTAGAAAGGTCATTAAAGTTAAGTGAGGTCATAAGGATGGGGTGCAAATTCAAGAAAGCCAGTGTCCCTCAAAGAGGAAGGGAGACCGGTGAGTTCCCTCTTCACACACACTACAGAAAGGCCATGTGAGAATGCTGTCCACAAACCAGGAACCAGACCTCACCAGGAGACCACCCTGTCAGCACTTCAGCCTTGGCCCTCCAAATCCCAGCACTGTGAGATAAAGCAATGTCTGTGGGTACAAGCCCCACTGTATATGCTGTACTAGCCTTAACTAACTTAAGGCTCCTGTCCCTGAGGGATGGACTGCCCACTGCATCAACCACCAACATAACATCTGAAGCCAAGGAAGGGAAGGCCATATAGACTCTGCTTTATTTAGGGGGACACATGGAGACACTTGCTCTTCAAGTCCTGAGTCACTGGCCCATTGTGGTGGCTCCTGGCAGTCAAGAGGCAAAGGCAAGTGGGTCTCTGAGTTTTGAGCCAGTCTGATCTACACAGTGAGACATTGTCTCAAAAAAAAAAAAAAAAAAAAAAAAAAAATTCCTTGGTGATAGGTTGAATTGAGTTTCCAAAACCCAATAGAATTGAGCACAGTGTAGGCAATGTATTCAGTGTATTCCAGTGGTTCTCAACCTTCCTAATGTTGTAACCCTCTAATACAGTTCCTCACGTTGTAGTGGGGAACCATAAAACCCAACCATAAAATTATTTCGTTGCTACTTTATAGCTGTAATTTTGCTACTGTTACAAATCATAATATAAATATGTTATGCAGGATATCTGATATGCAACCCCTGTGAAAGGTTCATTCACCCCCAAAGGGGTTGCAACCCACAGGTTGAGACCCACTGGAGTACACAAATCCCAGCATGTGAATTTATTTAGAGATGAGGTAAGGACAACTGTGATGAGCTAAATTAAGATGGAGTTATATGACCAGGTGTGGTTATATGGCACACCTTTAATCCCAGCACTCAGAGGCTGAGGCAGATGGGTCTCTGGGAGTTCAAGTGCATCCTGGTCTACATAACCAGTGCCAGGACAGTTGGAGCTACATAATGAGACTCTGTCTCAGAAAAACAAGACTAAAACCACAACAAAAAAGGAAGATATTATAACATCAAGGCCTTGAATCCACTGGGACTGGTGTCCCCTCAGATAAGGTAAATGTGGACTGACAGGTGGGAAGAGAAATGAGGCAAAAAGGAAAAGAGCAAGAGGGGGAAGGAATAAGATAAAGGAGGAGAGAAAGAGGGAGGGGAAGAAAGAAGAGGGGGATGGAGGGAGGGGGAGGGGAGGGGAGAGATGTATGCAGAAATCAAATGAAGCTGGGAGCAAGAAAGGCCTTGGAGAGAGCACAGCCCCACCAATACCTTGATTCCATGCTTCCAGCACCAGAAGTGTGAGGAAGTCAATTCTGTCTTTTGGAACCGCCCAGTCTGTGGTCCTTTGTTTCAGTGGCCCTGAGGAAGGGATATGCAGATGTTCTAGTCAACAGTCACCACCAAAACAAAAACACAAAACCAAACACACCCAAGCCCTGACTTCAGCTGACTAGGCTTGAGCACCACCCCACAAGGGGGACGCCATCTTGGAAACAGATCCTGCTGTCCACAGTTTGCATCTTCCTAGCTGGGGTTCCACACATGGAGCAGACAAGCTACCTCCCTCCATGCCCTTGCTGAACTCCTGATTCTTGTCGTTACGTGTAGGTTATGGTATTCGATTTCAGAGCAGCATGTCACAGACATATTTATTCATGAATAAATGGACGAGGGGCTATCGTCAAAGAACTAAGCATGGCTCCTAGACTAGCAAAAGCAGCAGTGCCAAGCATAATTTTCTTTTGTTTTTACAAAAAATGTTCTGCAAGATGTAGCTTGTAGTCTTGTGCCTTCCTCCATCTTGGCTCCAAGGGTGCGAGAGCCAGGCAGGCATACAGCTAGTTCTCAAGGGTGTCCCACTGTCGCCACATTAAAATTCCTAAAGACAGTTTTGGCAGGATACAGAGACAGGGTCTCTTCCTCATGTGACAGACAAGGCAGTGTTGCCCAGTGGGCTCCTCTTTAGCAGGACTTCTCTACAGGCCTGCTGCTTTGGTATCCTTCCAACATGGCTACCAGCTTCTTCAGAGCAGGCCATCACAGAAGAACCAAGTGAAAACTGCAATGCCTTTTACAATATAAGTTACACTCCACATATCTGTGGGAGTCTGTGGGTCATCACAGATTTAGTAGAGTCCCCCTGATTTAGAGAAGATGACATCAGCACAAAAATGCCACAACACTTGGCTAATTGGGGTGACTGTTGAGATAGGCTGCACACCATCTTCTCTGTAAGGGGCTCTGAGAGACTGAGGAGCGGTTTTCCCTCCCGTGTGCATCTTCTATGGCTCTACACTTGTCATCACCAAAAGAAAGAACAGACGTCAATTGAAAGCCCAGAAACAGAAGAGTAGTGAATATGAGGCCAGCCTGGGCTACACAATGAGACTCTGTCTCAAAATGAATGAATGAATGAGTGAATGAATGAATAAAGCATCTTAATAATTCAATTATTCAGTATTGCCCTGTACACCAGACACTGTTAGGGCTGTCTGGGGTGGGGTGGGAGAGGTACTGTGGTAAAGTACTTATCACACAAACATGATGACTTGAATTGCATCCCCCGACACCTTCATTAAAAAGGGAGGGGGCTGAAGAGATGGCTAAGTGATTAAAAGCATGTACTGTCCTTCCAGACTTCCTACCAACCATGTCAGGTTGCTCATAACTTCCTGTAACTCCAGGTCCAGGGGATCCAAAGCCTCTGGTCTCCTCAGGCATCTGCACTCACGACCCACACACATATGCATAATTCAAATTTTTAATTTTCAATTATATATACAGTTTTTTAAAAGACAGGCAGGGCTGGAGAGATTGCTTTTCCAGAGGATCTGGGTTCAATTCTCAGCACCCACATGGCAGCTCACAACTGTCTGTAAGTCTAGTTCCAGGAAACCTGAAACCCATAGCAAAACACTAATAAACATAAAATAAAATAAAATAAAATAAAATAAAATAAAATAAAATAAAATAAAATAAAATAAAATAATAAAGAGACAGGCATGGCACCACTCATGCAGAGACAAGAAGGTCCCTAGACCTCAGTCTAGCTGAATCTATGAGCTCCAGGTTCAGTGAGAGATCTTGCTCAAATTATGAAGTGATTGACCTACACACACACACACACACACACACACACACACACACACATACACACACACACACACACACACACACACACACACACACACACACATACAAAGCAGGCAAAACTATTCCCTATTTTTGACACAATGATTTACTATATAGCCCTGGCTGGCCTGGAATTCTTTATTAGAATAGGCTGGCCTTGAACTTACATATATCCACCTGACTTAACTTCCAAAAGTACTAGGATTAAAAGTGGGTACCACCATGCCCACCTTAAAACCATTCCCTTAAAATTTTTCTATTTATTTATTTGAGGAGTGGGGACATGCAGCATGTGTAGAGAGCAGAGGACAGCCTGTGGGAGTTGAGTCTTCTCTTGTGTCTACTATGTGGGTCCTGGGGCTCAAACTCAGGCTGTCAGACATAGAAGCATCTCACTGGCCAGAGGCGGTTCTTTTAAGAATACTTCCAGCCGGGCGGTGGTGGCGCACACCTGTAAACCCAGCACTTGGGAGGCAGAGGCAGGCAGATCTCTGTGAGTTCAAGACCAGCCTGGGTGGGCTACAGAGTGAGTTCCAGGACAGGCTCCAAAGCTACACAGAGAAACCCTGTCTCGGGAAAAAAAAAAAAAAAAAGAATACTTCCAGGCTAGGAATGCTAGAGTACTTGCAGACTGTGGGCGAGGCCACAAAGAGCATTTCCTACTTCCAAGAAGTTACACGCTAGACTTCCACTTACATTCCAATAACCAGGATGTCATGCCATAGCCACATCCAGCTGCAAGGAAGGAAATATAGCCCATCTCTTCTCCAGGAAGACACATGCCTGGACTTAGAATGTTGGGGTTAGGGAGCTCTCTAGAAAATAGTGGTCTCTGCTGTGGGGCTCTTCCAGCTTTTGGGGGAACAGGAGACACCTTCTGTCCACTGTCCAGGTATAACTTGTGTCTATCTTTCCTCCTAAATCAGGAACATTCTATACAGCTTAGTAAAACTGAATCGAGAGCCTTCTGAAGCCTGGGGGTGGAATACTTGTCTGTCTAGCCTGCGACACTCATTTTCTGTACTCATGCCTCACAGTAAGGATGGATCTGAGATTCAGAAACCAGGCCTGAGCATTTTCCTCTTCCTTTCCACTGCTTTGGTTAATGGCTAGCCCATGAACTGGCAGGAGTCTAATGGCCTCTGGAAATCTGGCAAGAAGCAGGCTTCAGTTACTCTGGGGGATGTGCTCTTGAGGAAAGGCCTAGAATTCCAGCAGTACACAGAATTGCACCCACTCTGTCTGTCCTATAGAGGATGTGGGCTACATAAGCTTTGAACAGTCTTGTGACCATGCCCAACTAGATGGCTTCATGCCAACCAGTTCTGGAGTCCTTCATGGACTCTGTAGCTAAACAGAGAAGAAAGAAATCACCAGACAGGCTTTGTTGAGAGCCAGTGCTGCTGGGAGTGTAAGCGCAAATGGAAGTTTTCTTCAAATGCTTGGCTCCGTGGTTTAAGTTTTTAATTCATCAAGGATTGGAAGAAGAAGGCTGCAAAGAGAAATTGATTAACACTTGGAGGCAGTGGGCACCACCATTAAGCAAAGAGCAAAAGCGCTTCACTCTGGGGTGAGGGCCGGGCTCCTGGATGCAAATGACTTCGGCAAAGTAGGAATGTGAGAGACAGGAAAACGGTCTGTGTGTAAATAGATCATCTGTGGTGCCTTTTCTTCTCCTGCTTCTCAGCTCAGCAGATGCACATGTCCATTACTTTTCTCGGTGTTCTGACCAAATACCTGACCCCACCCCTCTCCCCCCCCCCCCCCCGCCAAAAAAAAAAATGTAAGGAAGGCAAGGTTTATTTTGGCTTCTGGTTTGGGAGGATATATAGCCTATCTCATTGGGGAGGAACAGAGGCAGCTTGTGACTCCACGCCTGAGGTCAGGAAGCAGACAGCTGTGAGCGCTGGTGCTCTGTTCACCTTCTCCTCTCTTCAGTCCTGGACCCCAGCCCCCGGAGATGGTGCAACCCACATTCAGGTTGCTTCCTCCTTCCTCAGTTAAACATCTTTGGAAATCACCTCACAGACACACCCACAGGTGTGTTTCCATGGTGATTCTAAATGCAGTGTAGTTAACAGTGCCGATTAACCCTAGCAGCCAAGGACCACATAATTTTGTCTGTGCTACCTACTCCTTGATCGTTCTCTTTTCCTTTATTTACTCTTTTTTCTTCCTCTCGACTGTAACCCAGGCTGCCATTGAACTCCTGGTAACCCTCCTGCCACCTCTTTCTCCTGAGTGCTAGAATTATACCACTATAACAGGCTTGGTCCTCTCTCTATCTCTGTCTCTCTCTGTCTTTCTGTCTCTGTCTCTGTCTCTCTCCTGTTTTTGTTATACAGGCCACACTGGCCTCAATCTCATGACAATTCTGCCTCAGTCTCTTGAATTCTGGGATTACAGGCACGAGCCACCCTGTGTATGGTTCATTCTTTCTCGCTCTCTCTGTCTCTCTGTCTCTGTCTCTCTGTCTCTCTGTCTCTCTGTCTCTCTGTCTCTCTCTCTCTCTCTCTCTCTCTCTCTCTCTCTCTCTCTCTGTGTGTGTGTGTGTTGTTTCTGTGCTGGGTACTGAACCCAGGGACTTACAACTAGCATGCACTCTACACTGAGCTAAATTCTCCAACTCTTATTTCTCAATGAAGAGTCATAGTATAAGCAATGCTTTAAAAAGTATATTATCAATGCATCTGCACACATGAGCATCCACACACATATACAAATTATACTATGTTTCCTACAGTTGCTTACAGCTCTTTTAAAAAAACATTTCTACATACTCTACTGCTCCACGATGTTTGCAATAGGTTCTATATAATATCATTGTGAATAACAAACATTCATAAAGGACCTCATATATGCCTAGGGCTCAGAAATAGAAAAAAAAAAAGGCGTCTTCTCAATGAGAACGTTATGTTCTCTCCATTACTGAAAATAGAACCATACACTGAAAAATGGAAAGGTAAAGATGTAGGCAACTGCAGTCAAAACTAAACTGATAGTCAAATGTAACACTGTAACAAAATGTAGGCAACAATCAAGGTAGAAAGATATATTTTGACTTATGCTTTCAGTCCGTGGTCCACTAGAACCATCGCTTTGGGGCCTATGGAGACCTCATGGTGGAATTAGGTGCAGAGGAGGACTGCTCCATTCATGAAAGCCAGCAAAAGGAAGGAGGGAAGAAAGGAGGGAAAGAGGAGAATTGTTAGTTTTCTGTGGCTGTGCTAAAGCTAGCACAACCAAAGCAACTTATAGGAGTTTATTTTGGGCTTATGGTTCCAGAGGGTTAGAGTCCATGACGGCAGAAGTGGAAGCAGCCAATGGCTGGAGAAGAAGCTGAAAGCTCATATCTCAAACCACAGACAGGAAGCAGAGAGAGCTAACTTGAAAAGTCTTTTGAACCCTCAAAGCCTGCTACAGTGACATATTCCTCTATCAAGGCCACACATCCCAATCCTCCCCAGTAGCCACCAACTGGGGATCACGTATTCAAATGCCTGGGACTTATGGGAGTATCTCATTTAAACCACCTCATGTGGGGTGGATAAGATGAGATGGCTCACACTTGTAGTCCCAGATCCTACCTCAACAACAAAAGAAACAAACAGAAGACCTGTCAAATAGGGAAGACTCTTTCAGCCCTAAAGTCTCTCCCAAGTTCTAAACTCAGCCTTCCCTCTTGAGCACAGCTTGATCCTGAAGGCCTGCACCCCATAGTCCTGCCCTCCTCCACCTTGCCTGTTACTAGAGGAGGAAGCAAGGTCTTTGAGACCACAGCCTGGGTCTGCAAAGCAGTCTAATTGAGGCAAAGGCTGCAGGCTCCAGGGGCCCAGCCTTAGGATTATTTCCTTAGTGTCCCCTAGCCACAGGGAAAGACACCCAGAAGGACAGGCCTCTGCCAGTCTTTCGTTTCTTCGGGGGGCAGTTTTCTTTCCCTATTGAGCCATAGAGCTTTGTCATCTGCCGCCCTTCAAGTCTAGGTTTGGGACATGGCAGGACAGTGGTAGCTCCCCGAGAGCAGGGTTCCAGGCAAGGAGAATTGCTTCAGAGATTGCTTAAGGCACCAGGGGAACCACCAATGAAAATTTCATCTTACACTGCTGATCTTCCCTGAGGCCCGCAGCTGGCAGGAGATGGTCACCTGACTCCTGGACAGCAGCCCCACCTCACCTTTGACTCAAGGCAGAGGTCAGAAAGAGAAAGAGAAGGTCACACACCCTTTGTTTGCCTGCCATGATGGCCCACCAGTGCTGGCCAAATGAGCTGTTTTGAACATAACCCTCTTTCTGGTGGCCCCTTCTCTCAGCCATGGGATTGCAGCCTCTCCAGACTCAGCTGACATCCTCTCTCTCCAGGTTCCAGCACTCCATCCCTTGGAGTAGTAAGGTCTTGACCTTGGCCTGACCCTCTACCTAGGACACTTGGTTGTTTTATAAGTATATGGTGTGTGTGTGTGTGTGTGTGTGTGTGTGTGTGTGTGTGTGTGTGTAAAATGACTTTAATGCCTGTGATCTCACTGCACCTGGAACGCACTAAGGATTCATGGATGAGCATCAGATAAGGACTCTCAACTCTATTTTCCTCTTTCCTCTCTGATCATAAGCTCTCTTAAGTGGCTGCTTGAGCCTTGCCAAATGAACTGTGTCCTGTTCTGGAACCCAACAGGTCTTGCATTTCCTTGGTATCCCAGGAATCAATTATCCCCAGGTCAGAGCTAGAAGTACTCATTAACAGATGTACACACCTCAGTCAAAAGGAGCCAGAAGCCAGGCCTCATGGCATAGGCCTAGAATCCCAACTACTTAGGAGGTTGAAACAGGGAGATGGAAATTTAAAGGTCTGCCTGAACTACTGAGTTCAGGGCCAGGTCAGTCTGGGCAACACAGTGAGATCCTGTGTCCAAAAGAACAAGGAAGAACTGGCCATGGTGGCTCACTCCTTTAATCGCAGCACTCAGGAGGCAGAGGCAGGTGGATCCCTGTGAGTTAGAGGGCAGCCTGGTCTATAAAGTGAGTTCTCAGACAGCCAAGGGCTGTTATAAGATAAACCCTGACTCAAAAAAGCAAACAAATAAATATTTAGAAACCCCAAAACAAGAAAGATATTGGTGCTGGGGTGCTCGATTGATAGAGTGCTCACCTAGCATGCAAAAAGCTTTAGGTTCTAGCCCAGCATTGTATAAAGTGGCTGGGGTAGGCCACACCTGTAACCCAACATTTAGGAGGTAGAGATAGGAGAATAAGAAATTCAAGGCCATCCTTGGCTATATAGTATGCTCAAAGCCAGCCTGGGACACAGGAGACTCTGTCTCAAAAAAAGAAGGAGGAGGAGGAGGAGGAGGAAGAGGAGGAGGAGGAGGAGGAGGAGGAGGAGGAGGAGGAGGAAGAGGAGGAGGAGGAGGAGGAAGAGGAGGAGGAGGGGGAGGAGGAGGGGGAGGAAAGAAAAGAAAAAGTATGACCTGAACAAGGAGGGCAACAATAAACAGGCTGATGTGGAAGGAGAGAAGTCCACAAGGCCTCAACCCTAAACAAAGAGTTACAGGCAACTAAGGAACACTGGGAGCAGGAGAAGCAGTCTTCCCCAGGGAAGACTACACCAATTGGTTATCCAGTATAAAATAGTCAGCCTGAAATCCCACAGATATACATATATACATTTAATCACATATGTGTAACATTATGTCAACTAAGGCTGTATTTTTATATTTAGAAATTCACACACACATATATATAACAATTTTTAAAAAGACCATGGATTTGAGAGAGAGCAAGGGGGTGCATGGGAGGGTTTGGAGGTAGGAAAAGGAATCATCTCAAAAATTATATATATATAATATAATTTATATATATATATCCTGTAGAAGTTGGAAATACAGCAACCTCAAAATAATACAGTTGTATATGACAAAAACAAATCAATAAAATTTGAAAATGGAAAATGTATTATGAAAACTAAAAATGTTTTAAGGGACTGGGGGCTAGGAATAATATAGTCAGAAGAGCATTTGCCTCACATACAGGAGGCCTGCCCTGCATTCGGTCACAACAAAATACAAATCAAAAGGGCATAGGCAGAAGCCTCATCATCACGGGCCTGCATCCTAAGACAAATCAGGATACAGTGAGGAAGAAATGCCAGTCGTAAGGGAGGCAGAGGATCGTCCTCCGGGTGGCAATGGGGTCTTACCTACTTCTTTCAGAGCTTGCTCTCTTTTGAGAAAAGGAGGAAACTGAGGCTGGAAATTGAGTGCAGTACAACTCAGACCCAAGACTCACCTGTGCTCTTTGCCTGTGGTCCTCACACTTGAAGTCTGAGGAGGCTGAGGCAAGCTGTGGCTGATCTCTAGTCTTATCACCTGCAGTGCAGGCCATAGCCTCGAGGGCCTCCATCACTTTGCCTGGGGAAGGCCTCAGGAATTCCAAGAAAGGAGAACAGAGAACTGGGAATTGACAAATATAAGGGTGTTTGTGTGTGTGTGTTTAAGACAGGGTCTTATTCTGTAGCCCAGGCTTGCTTAAAATTTGCTATATAACCCAGGCTGGCCTGAAAGTTGTGGTGATTCACCTACCTGAGCCTCCAGAGTGCTGGGATTCCAGGCATATGCATAATACCAGTTTTTCTTTCCCTGATAACTTCTCATTTTTCATTGAACACGTGGTTTGCCAGAATAAAGTCCTCATTTCACAGTAAGATGTAGCCAAACGACAGAGGTTTGGGCAAATAAGTTATGAAATTGTCTGAGAATGCAGCTCAGTGGGAGAGCATGTGTTTAGCATGCAGAGAGCCCAGGGTTCCATCCTAGCACCAAAGCGGGGTAGAGGGGTGGAGCTGAAGCAGTTGAGTTCAATTCACCATGAATGTTCCTTGAGAGAGCAATCTGCCCTTCATTGATATTCCCTGCTGGCTGGAACCCGCACTGGAAGCTGGAGTTACATACAGCAGAGGAGAGCAGGGACAGTTGCACACCACAGAGTGAGATTTCCCACCCACTACAGAGCCAGAACCACAGCACAACTACAGTCAAGGACTCCCTGAGGGCAGGCAGGTTCCTGGCATCCTTAACCACTGAGAAGTGGAGCCCTGGGTGCTCCTCTGGGCCTCAAGATGCACCGAAGTGGCCATGAGGCTAGAAATCCAAGAGACTGGGTACCAGCAAGGGAACCAGAGCACAGCCAACAGACTAGACACCAAGGCAGAGCTGAGAGGTCAATGGTAACTGTATCAAAAAGAGAGATTGTAGTCTACAAGTGGCCTTGGCACTGTTTAGACGTTTAACCTATGGTTCCAGAACCTTCCCCCGTCAAGTCTGTTGCATTCTTCTCTGAAAATTGGGCATGCCATCAGGGCAGGTTGCCTCATGCCTCTAATCTTTACATTTGGAAGGCCAGGGTAAAAGAACCACCCTGAGCTACATAGCAAGAAACATAATATACATATGTATAATAAAAGATTAAATTAATCAATGGAGGAAAGAGGCTGATCAGATCAAAGAACCAAAAAGAAAAAAACACCACCAACAGATTAAGCAGGTCTTTGTGACTTACCTTTGCAAACAGTAAGATGAGAGCCACACTATTTGATTTCTGAGGACCGGGCACACTAAAGGCAAATTGACTTCCCCTGCTGTCCCCCACTTGCCAACAGAACTGAGCTGCCATGCTATGCTCTAAAGAAGTCTAGGCCACAAGCAGAGGCCATGAGCTCCAACTGACAGCTCCAGATGAAGTTACCAGTGACAGCATTATCATCTGTCCTAGGCTGAACGTAGGCCCTGCCCTGGCAGCCACCCTAGCTGACATCAAGTGGAACAGAGATAAACTACCCTGATAAGTCCTACTCAAATCACAGACTTTATGGGGGAGAAAAAAGAAATTCTCCTTTTAGTCTGCTAAACAGAGGGATCAGGCAAGCCGCCGCCGGAGCCTGGGTGGATGGGCTGAAGCCCTGGAGTACCAGCGTGAACATGTGGAATTGTCCTCTAGCTGGGACTAAAGAACAAGCTTAATTACCCTCAGGAGGAAGGGCAAAGGAGTAGGGGTGAGGGGGAGTCACCCTGAAAGGGACTACCATAAAGCTGCCAATGCCTAAGCTGGGTGCTATTGACTCACCTGCCTTTTCTACCACGACTGGAAATAGGGCTTAAGAGCCAAGATCATTCTAGTCTCAGGAAAAGAAAGAGCACTGGTCTTTGTATGCCAAATTGTGACCAAGAAAAAATTCCTATCCACTGTATAATTTGGGGCTAGAGTGTTTTCCAACTCAACTCTGATTTCAGTCCCCAGCTAGTGGTAAATTGACATACTGGACTACATCAGTGTCTGTGGGCACTGTCAACAAGAAACCGTGATTTAGCAGTTGAAAGCCCTGGACCCTGCAACCAAGCACTCTTAGACTTCATTCATCTACTGCCCCCAGGCCATCTGATATTTCTGGCAGTAGAAGGGGAAGTACTCACAGCCAGCCCCAGCCAGCCCCACATCATTCACAGCAGTGGCCGCATGGCAGGAACATTGCAGTGGGAGGCTTGCTCTGGCTACAGCGGACAGGGATTGTACGAAGGGCTGGAGGCTACTGGGTCTCTTCAGCAAGCTGTAGCAGCCCCACTTGTTTCTATGGCTTCTTCTTGGAAGCTGCTCAGAGAGTCACGTGTTGGTCAAGTGGCTTACAAACAATCCAAGTAAAAACTAACAAGATGAGGCCGGGTGGTGGCTGTGCACGCTTTAATCCCAGCACTCAAGAGGCAGAGGCAGGCGGATCTCTGTGAGTTAGTGGCCAGCCTGGTCTACAGAGGTAGTCCCAGGACTGCCAAGGCTACACAATGAAACCCTGTCTTGAAAAACAAACAACAACAAAACAAACAAAAAAACCTGGCAAGGTGGACCAGATGTGTCTGGAGGCATCTCCATGTTTCCAACCCTGAGACACTTTCAGTGACTCCATAGTTCCAGGATGATGACTTTTAAAAAAAAGTTTTGTGTGTATGTGCATGTGTGTGTAGGAAATACACTCATCGCTGTTCATGTGCAGAAGCCAGAAGAGGGCACTGGGTGTCCTCCATTGTTGCTCTCCATCTATTCCTTTGAGGCAGAGTCTCTCCCTTAATCTGGGGATCTCTCAGCCAAGCTGAAAGCCAGAAAACCCCCATGGTCCTCTTGTCTCCAATCCCTTTAGAGCTGGGGCTACAGTCTTTTGGTTTGCAGAGACCCCCAGCTTATTACACGGATTTTACGATCAACTTCTGTATTAGTTATGTGAACATTAAGACTAACTTCTAAGAAATGGAAGAGGAGTAGATGGGAGGAGAGGGGATATGGGGGGAGGGATTGGGAAGAGAGGAGGGAGGGGAAACTGCTGTTGGGAAGTAAAAAATTAATTAATTAATAATAAAAAAGACAAACTTCTATTAGTTACTTTTCTGTTGCTTTGATAAAATACCATGACCAAGGCAACTTATAGAAGGAAGCGTTTATTTGAGATGCTGTTCCAGAGAGATAAGAGTCCATGGGGGAGACACGGTAACAAGCAGGTATGGCTGCTGGAGCCTCTGAGAGGTCTCATCTCAACTCCAAATATGATGCACAAAGAGAGGGAGGGAAGGAAGGAAGAATGGAGGGAGGGAGGGATGGAAGGAGGGAGAGAAGTGGGCGAAGCTATATAATTTCAAAGTCCTTTCTCAGTGATGTACTTCCTCCAGCAAGACCACACCTCCTAATCCTCCCCAAACAGTGCTACCAACTGGGAACCACATGTTCATATGCTGGAGCTTATTGGTGACATTTCTCATACAAACCATTATATTATATTCCACTTCCTGGTCTCCATAGGTTCATGGCCACATCAAAAGTCCCCATAGCCTTTCACAATTGCAACAAGATCTTCATGACTGAGGATGTGCTCTTTACAGTATTCTTTATTATTAATTAATTCATTCATTTATTTTTAATTATGTCTATGGTCCACATATGCGTGTGGCTACGTGCACATGAGGCCAGAGGGGTTAGATCCTCCTGACACTGAAGTTATAGGCAGTTGTGAGCATCCCAACTTGGGTATTGAGAACAGAACTCAGGTCCTCTACAAGGGCAGTATGTGCTTTTAACCACTGAGTCATGTCTCCAGCACCAGAGCAAGAACTGTTTTAACTGGGGAGCCATCTCTCTAGCCCTGGGAAAGTCTTCTTACCCCAACTATTCCTATTTCAGTCTATAGCTAATTTTTTTTACAAGGGGAATCCTTTTTCTTCGATATACCTGAAACAGCTATCCATCTAAAGATATTTAAAATATCTAAAGAAATTTAGACCCTCTGGCTCACTCCACATGCAAGCTAAGCTATACTGTATTTTTTTCTCCTCTAACAAAATAGGTGAATATTCTCAGGAATAACACATGGTGGCTATTAAGGCTCATGATGTTTGAGGTTTGGTGTAAATCCACATTTTTTCCATTGAGCTATTTTTTTCCCAAAATAGTGAAAAGAGCTGCACAACACCAAAGCAATTGCTTGGCCTAACCTTCCATATCTGTCAAGCAATGATTAAACAGGGAACATAATACTGCCACTTAGGTTTCTTTCTAGAAGGGCAGGAAGAAATGGAAACATACTGTGATGATTGCTTTTAATTTACTTATTTAGTTAGTTAGTTAGTTTGGTTTCTCGAGGCAAGGCTTCCCTGCTATAGCCCTGGCTGTCCTGGAACTCACTCTTAAGACCAGGCTGGCCTCGAACTCACAGAGATCCACCTGCCTCTGCACATGCCCCACACAAAATAAAGAAATAGAGGCTGGAGAGATGGCTCAGTGATTAAGAGCTCATATTGCTTTTCCAGAGGACATGAATTCCACTCACAGCACCCATGTCAGGCAGCTTACAACTGCCTGTAATTCCAGCTCCAGGGAACTCTATGCCTTTGGCCTCTGTGGGCACTCAAGCACACATGGCATACACTCACAGAAGCACACCTTATTCTCTTGGTAGCCATATTCTTTGAAAGAACAAGGCCAACTGTCTCTGTGAGCGGGTATGGAGAGAAGATCCAGCCAAGCATTTGGTCTTAAAGGGACTTAAAGGATATACATCTGTTTTCCCAAAGTTCCAGCCTGTGGTGTGTGGTCTTCCTGAGGCCTCTCTCCTCAGCTTACATATGGTAGGACACTTTTTCTCTGGGCCCTCAGATGTTCTTTCCTTTGGGCAAAGAACCTCAATGTCTCTAAATTCCCTCCCTCCCTAGTTAGATTGGATTAGGATCTATCTCCCACCCCACTCCCCAATGCTATTCACTTCACAATCTTTATAATTTTATTTCTTGTGTGTGTGTGTGTGTGTGTGTGTGTGTGTGTGTGTGTGGTATGCACGAATATAAGGCATAGTCTCATGTGTGTGATCATGTGTATGTGTGTAGGTACACACACACTTGGGTGCATATGTGTATGAAGGCCCTAAATTAGTGTTAGCTGTCTTCCTAAGTGGCTCTCCATTTTACTTATTATTTATTTATTTAGGGACAGGATCTCACTTATATGGCCCTGGCTGGCCTGGAACTCACTATGTTGACCAGGCTGACCCCACACTCACAGTGGTCCATCTGCCTCTGCCTCTCAAGCGCTCGAAATTAAAGACGTGTACCACCACACCTAGCTACTTTATTTTTTTTTTAAGGCAGGGTCTCTCACTGAACCCAGAGCTCACCAATTCTGACTAGACTAGCTAGGCAACTTAGGACTCTTATCTGCCTCTTGAGCGTTGGGATCATAGACAGTCACCATGCTTTCCTGACCTTTACATGTGCTCTAAGGATCTGAACTCAGATCCTCATACTTGCTAGACAAGCGCTTTTTCTACTGAGCCACCTGCCTAGTAATCATCTTTTTCTCGTCTTTTCATCCAAATTCGGTCACGTTTGGAGGTTAGTGTTTCAATACCTCTAGTTGATGGAGGGGGCCACACAGAGACCATTAGAGGTGAGACCTTCTGGTGATGGAGTCCAGCTCATCAATGAGACCTTCTGGTGATGGAGTCCAGCTCATCAATGAGACCTTCTGGTGATGGAGTCCAGCTCATCAATGAGACCTTCTGGTGATGGAGTCCAGCTCATCAATGAGAGCTGCTGCTGATGGAGTCCAGCTCATCAATGAGACCTTCTGGTGATGGAGTCCAGCTCATCAGTGAGAGCTGCTGGTGATGGAGTCCAGCTCATCAGTGAGAGCTGCTGGTGATGGAGTCAAGCTCATCAACTAGTCACTCCTCTGAGCTCCATCTTGAGGTGTGGGCTTCCCTGTCCCTGGACTTTGGCCTTGACTGTGTGACATGCTTTAGTCAACAGAATGTGAACAGGTGTGTGTTAGCAGAATAAGGCTTTATGCATGCTTGCCCCATCTGGCCTGGTCTTGCTCTCTAGGGATCTGCCCTAAGAAGAGAATGAGCCACCATTCTGGTACCATTCTGGCACAAGAAGCTGAGACACAAGTATCATGAGTTTCAGGCTAGCCTGAGCAACATGATAAATTTGAGACCAGCCTGGATTGCACAGCAAAACCCTGGAAAGAGAGGGGCGGAGGTGGTGGGGGTGGGGGAGAGATAGAGAAATAGAGGCAGAGACAGAACAGACAGAGAGACAAAGAGATTTGCTCAAGAAGCTGCTAGCTCAAGGTGAAGAAAGAGAACCAAGCTAAGTTTGGCAACCCCCCAGCTATTTGCACAGTCAGTGACAGGAAATCTAAGGCTCAGTCTGGCTGTGCTAAGAACTTCTGATTCACAGCATTACTGCCGTAACAATCGACCACTCTGATAAGTACTAAAGTAAGAGAGTACCGTGTAGACAAATCTAAGCTGAACTGTATCTTACTAAAGATTTAGGGGTGATGTATTGCTTTTCTCCCCTCCCCCTGAGGACAAAAACAGAGTAGGCATAAATTCTTTTGGTTATCTAATGTAAGGAACGTGACAGGGAGGGGGAGCCTTAACCAAATACATTGCAAAGATTTTCCTTCCCAGAGGGTCAGCAATGTGCTAAGGGCTACTGGGACCCCAAGAAGCGAGGCTCATGCCCAGAAACATCCATAGAGTCACCTAAGGACCACGAAGCACTTGAGATCACAAGCTAAGAACTTCTTCAGGACCTGAAAGGATTGTGAGCAATTATGTAATTATGCGGGTAATTAGAAGGCCTGGTCCGCATAGCAGCCATGTCAGGTATGAGTTTCTACAGATTTCCCAACTGAAATGGCTCAGAGCCTGTGTGGCCAGTTTCTGATTTCTAACCCCAGGAATTTGATCCTCGTGTTGGGAGCACGCCTTCCGCCCCACAGAGTTCAAACCTAGTAGCAGCATTTGGCCATTCTTCGCTTCCTGATAACCTGCCAGGAGGCAAGATTTATAATCAAGCGCATGGTATTTTGAACATTAGTTGAAATTACACTTGATATGGGCTCCAGATCATGTTTCATTCAGTCGGGCTCACCCGTTTCCATTGCATCTAGAAGCAAAGGTCACGACCTCTTTTGAAAAGGGCTCAACGGAAGGGAAAATAGCAAGTCTCCGTGTTGAAGGAAAAGAATTTGGTTTATGAAATCAAACGAAGGCGACAGAAGGCAAAGGGAGTTTCCACTGTTTGAAAAGGGGCTTTCTCAGCACAGGCTTGGAAAAAAATGTTGATGATTTATGCAAATGAGAGAGGAAATGGGCCCCGAGGGATTTTGGCATAGAGGCTCAAGTCGGAATTCGGGATCGGAGGCTGGTTGTGTGTCTGACTCACTTGGGGACTGGGGCTGAGCCATTTAACCTCTCTGCTTCGAAGTCCCCTCATCCATAAATGCAGCCTAACAACGCTGTTCTTCTTGCCCCTGAAGGGGAGGCAGTAAAAATGAATGAAATGTCGGGGAATTACTTCTAACAGCCATCGATTAGAAATAGAGCATATGGTCTTAATGACTGCTTGTTTCTGCCACAAATTTTTCCCTGTTCCTTCTGATCATTCCGGCTAGTACCACTAACATCAACTTCTCTCTTGGGCTGCCTCTGGGGCCACTCTCCACAGGGCAGAGGTCCTTAAGGCAGTGCTCTGTCCACTCTGGGGATACATAACAAGACCGTGGATCTTGTCCTCCATCATTACTCCTACAATGAAACCACACTGCCCAAATCTGCCCGAGACGGTGGATATTTAAAATATTTTGTCCCATGTGTTGAAACGTGTCAGATCATGTGTCCTGATCATTGCTTCAGAAAGTATGGTCACTCACCTTCACAGGAAAGGAAACACCTGGTTGCTGCCTAGAGAGTCCTTGGGAATGGTTGGAAATAGGCAGGCAATAAAGCTGGAGAGACCCATTAATTGGTGGAGAGCTAGGTAGAGAAAAATGAAGCTGAATAGGGAGCGGTGGGGTGAGTTATCTACTTCTGAAGTACCAACATTTATGCCAGGAACTGAATTAAACTCTGAGGGTCCCTGGTGCACAGCGGTGGCGGGGAGGGTGTTACAAAAAGGACAACATTCCTGGCTTTGGTCCTTGCAGTCCAGTAGGGGACAGACAGGTAACCAAGGCAGCAGCCTGCTTTGTGCTGTATTGAGAAAAGGACAGCTTGTGGGAATCAGGGAGGGTTTCCCCCAGGTCCTAGTGCTGTAACAGAATGAAGGGCTGAGCAGGAGCCAGGGAACTATGAAAGGCAGGACGAAGGGCTGGAGTCAGCCTCAGTTGGTAGAGTATTGGCTTAGCATAAATGAAGAAGCCCTGGGTTCAATTCCTAGCACTGTATAAACTGGGCATGGTGACACTTGCCTAGAATTCCAGCACTTGGGAGGCAGAAACATGAGTTTAATGCTATCCTCTACTACCTAGGGAGTTCAAGACCAGCCTGGGGTACAAAAAAGAAAGACATTGGAGGAAGCTATGTTGGCCCTACTCATATCCTTACACACACCCTACAGAGCACCTGAGACTTTCTAAATATGGTAAGGACTTGGGGTAGGTAACTCCTGGGGCTGGACTCTCTGCTCAGAAGCATGCTCAGCTGACCACCATGCACAGGGGCAGGCCCTAAGAGTTTGAGTTTTAGAAATACCCACATGGGGGCTGGGGATTTAGCTCGGTGGTAGAGTGCTTGCCTAGTAAGTGCAAGGCCCTGGGTTCGGGCCTCAGCTGGGGTGGGGGGCAGAAATACCGACATGGACAGGGAACAGTGGCCTACGGTGGCAGTGGTACTCTAGAACGTGGTGGGAATATTTCCATCAAACTGGGCTTTGGTGGTGGTGCTATCTACCAAAAGGCTAGTTTTTCAACTACCTGCTGGATGGGAGGTAGCTGCTTCCTTGGCCCTCACTGGTACAGTCCTGAGAAGTGTGCTACAAGGGTGCCAGAGGGTCATCAGCAGGACTGAGCTCCAGAGGGCCCATGCGCAGGTAAATGCATGCTTTGGTGGCCATCCTCCTGCCTGGTCTTAGTGTCACACTCCTCACCCTGTTCCTGGGTCAGTCCTCTTATATTCCCAAATCCTTTGCTCTGGGTCAACTTTTGGCTCTTATATTATATATAGTTTCAGAGACAGAGTCTCATTATGTAGCCTAGAAATTGCTCTGTAGACCAGGCTGGCCTCAAATTTACAGAAATCTGCCTGCTTCTGCTTCCCAAGTGCAGGGATTAAAGGTATGTGCCACAGCTCCCGGCTCTGTCAGCTTCTAAAGGTACTAGAATTAAGACTGGCATGTGAAAAGAGACAGGCAGGGCCTGGTGGCTTCCTTAAAGCTATAATCTCAGCTATTTAGAATTGTGAGCTATTTAATAACTCTTTCTTCCAAGAACTGCAGCAGGCCAGGCAGTGGTGGTGCACACCTTTAATCCCAGCACTCTGGAGGCAGAGCCAGGTAGATCTCTGTGAGTTCGAGGCCAGCCTGGCCTACAGAGTGAGTTCCAGGACAGCCAAGGCTACACAGAGAAAAACCAAAAAAACCCCAAAGAATTGTGAGTTCAAGGCTTTGCTGGAGCTATAGAGTGAGCTCCTGGCTAGCTCATTACAAGATCCTGTCTCAAAAAAAAAAAAAAAAAAAAAAAAAAGAAGAAGAAGAAGAAGAAGGCTGAGACTGTAACTCAGTGGTATAACACTTATTTAGTATGCAGCAAGACCCTGGGCTCAATCTGCAGCACCAAACACAAAAAGAAAAATTGTTAGTGTTTTTAGGTCTTAAAAGAATTTAAGGCCAGGCAGTGGTGGCACACGCCTTTAATCCCAGCACTTGGGAGGCAGAGCCAGGCGGATTTCTGTGAGTTCGAGGCCGGCCTGGGCTACAGAGCGAGATCCAGGAAAGGTGCAAAGCTACACAGAGAAACCCTGTCTCAAAAACAAAAGAAAACAAAACAGTTGGTAGAGAGTTTGCCTAGCAGTCCCAGCACCTCATAAGTAGTAAGTAGTAGACCTATAATTCCAGCACTCTGGAGGATCAAGAATTCAAGATTATCCTTGACTACACAGCGAGTTTGAGGCTAGCCTAGGCTACATAAGACCCTGTATAAACAAACAAACAAACAAACAAACAAACAAACAAACAAATAGGGGCTAAGACTATGGCTCAGTGGTTAAGAACACTGGCTACCTCTTGACTCAGGTTCAATTCCCAGGACCCACATAGCAGCTCCCAACCTTCCGTAATTCCACTTCCAGGGCTCTGACACCCACTTATGGCCATGCACATAAATACAATTGAAATTGAAATTTATATTAAAAAATAATAAAATACATGAATAAATTAATTTTTTAAAGCAGCACAGGAAGATTGGCAAGACCAAGTCTGTGTTTTAGGAAGCTCACACTAGAGACTGTGAGACAAACAGACAGATAGGTTAGAAAGGCGTAAGACAGGATGGGGAAAAAGCAGTCCCTATAAGGAGCCAGGAAAGTACCCGTTTGTTTGTTTGCTGTGACAAGTACCTGAGAAAAGCAACTTAAAGGGACGAATTATTGACTTTGGCTCAGGATTTGGGAGCTTTCATGTGAGGCACAGAGGACCTGATGGGGCAGAACAGTTCACACCAGCCAGAAAAGACCAAGAGAAGGTGCCTGCTTTTCAAGTTGTCTCCTTTTGGGCCCTAGTTTATGAGATGATGTCACTCATGTTCAGAATGACGGGTCCTCCCTCCTCCTTTAGTTAGCCCTCTCTGGAAACGCCCTCACAGACTCACTCAAAAGCGTGCTTTACTGCTGTCTTAGGCACGTCTCAATCCAGTCAAGTTGACAGTCAAGTTTAGTCATCCAAGGGAAACGATGAGGATGAGGAAACAAAAAAACAAAAACAAAAACAAAAAACAAAGAATGGGGACATGACTCAGTTGGTACTTACCTGAGAATCGTGAGGACCCGACTTAAGATGCCCAGAACCCATGTAAAAGGCCTGGCACAGTGCCTGTAATCCCAGCAACCATGAGACGGCATGGTAGAGACACTCGGATCCTGGAAGCTCATGGACTACTTAGCCTGGCCTGTATGGTAAAGGTTTCAGGTCAATGAGAGACTGTCTCAATACATGGAAGGGAGCTTTGGACTGACACCCACGGCAGTTCTCTGACCTCCATACATGTGCTATACATGGGAGTGCATCACATGTATGTGTATGGACACACACATGAACGATCACACACATACTAGAGGTGACACTCATAGAGGACACAATGCAGCACAGTGACTTCATGGGAGTGAGCCTGTGAAGAGGGGACTGGGGAGAAGAACGTCCAAAGGAAGAGGACGAAGGTAGACTAGGAAGGAAGACCTCGTCGATGGAACAGGGAACGAGGCGTGTTGAAGAGCGAGCGTCACTGAGATGGAAAGTGGAAGAGCTCAGGCCTTAGCATCCCATGTAGACTTCTCACTGAGACCCCACAGCAGAGGCTGGGGATAATGTGCTTCACTGGTGGAGTGCTTCTATAGCATGCAGGAAGCCCTGAGCTCCACTTCTTAGCACTACATAAACTGAGCACTGTAGCATATCCTTATAGTCCCAGCACTGGGGAGATAGAGGCAGGAGGATCAGAAATGCAAGGACAGCCTGTGCTACGTATTCCAGGTTAGCCTGGGCTACATGAGACCCTGCCTAGAAGGAGGAGGAGGAGGAGAGGAGGAAACCTTACAATAGCTCTGCATTAAATTCAGTGATCTTGCCTAAAATCACTTATAATTGCTTTGAATAGTACTGGGATTGTAGCTTCTTTGGGATTTTTTTTTTTTTTTTTTTGAGACAGGTTTTCTCTGTGTAGCCCTGGTTGTCCTGGAACTCGCTCTGTAGACTAGTCTGGCCTTGAATTCACACAGCTCTGTCTGCCTTTATCTCCCCAGTGCTGGGATTAAAGGCGTGTATCACTACCGCCGGGCTGGGATTTTCTTTATACTGGTGTAAGCAGGTCTTCTTTTCTAATTCAGATGGGTTTTGTTTCTTTTTCTTGCTTGATTGCGGTGGCTGTGACTGCTACTGACATCATAAATAGAAATGATTACAGACATCTTAATCTAGTTCTTGATCTCAGGGAGAAGAAAGTGTTTGATATTTTACCATTAGTTAGACTGTTGTAAGTTTTGTTTAGACATACTTTATCAATTTAATGATTATTATTGAAGGAATTTCTGATTCCTTTTAAGTCTGCTAAGCGTTCTCACCATGAATGGGAGGTGATTTGTTTTTGTTTTGTTTTGTTTTTTCAAGACAGGGTTTCTCTGTGTAGCTTTGCACCTTTCCTGGAACTCACTTGGTAGCCCAGGCTGGCCTCAAACTCACAGAGATCCACCTGGCTCTGCTTCCCGAGTGCCGGGATTAAAGGCGAGCCTATGGTAATTTGTTTTTTAATGTTATCTCTGTGTGACCTTGGGAAAATTACTTTAACTGTAAACTTTAAAATGACCCACAATTTGGCATTAACGATATGATTTCAGCCTCTAGCTGTACCATTTTAGGCAACTTAATTAAATTTCCACATAAAGAAGATAGAAAAAAATAATTTAAGATTTTAGCCCGGTGGTGGTGGCACATGCCTTTGTTCCCAGCACAGAGCTGGGCAGATCTCTGTGAGTTCAAGGCCAGACTGGCCTACAGAGTGAGTTCCAGGACAGGCAGGGCTGTAACACAGAGAAACCTCTTGAAAAACAAAACAAAACAAATTTTTAAAATTTTTTCATTTTATGTGTATGAATGTTTTTTTGTTTTGTTTTGTTTTTGTTTTTTTTGGGTTTTTTTTTTTTTTTTTGAGACAGGGTTTCTCTCTGTAGCTTTGCGCTTTCCCTGGAACTTACTTGGTAGACCAGACTGGCCTGGAACTCACAAAGATCTGCCTGCTTCTGTGTATGAATGTTTTATCTGCATATATATCTGTTTATCACGTGCATTCCTGGTGCTTCGAGAGGCCAGAAGAGGATGTCAAATCCCCTGGAACTGGAACTATAGATGGGTGTGAGCTGCCATCTGGGAATTATAGTAACTCCCACATAGAAATCAGAGACTTTCCCTAAGTTCAAGAGGTTGAATTTGAATTAAGAGTAGGGGTTTTGGTTTTCATGAAACAAGGTCTAGCTATGTAGCCCTGGTTAGCCTTGAACTCATGATGATCCTCCTTCCTCTGCCTCCCTGTATTGGGATTATAAGCATATGCCACCACACCTGGCATATGGGTTTGACAATGAAAGCCTAAGGATTTGGCTTTCGGATGTGGTTCCTATGCTGAAGTTCCCAGGACCTTTCTGTAGCTTGCTCTCCTCTCAGGGCTTCCTACATCCCTTGCAATGATGATCAGGAATCCTGTTGATGTGATTGTATCTCTTCCACCTCCTCAGCACTAAAGATACAACCACACATGTTTAGTCCACTATGAAAACACTCCAAAAGCAATTGCATGGTTGATGTCTGCCAGTCTTTCTTATGCAGCTCTGCTATTGAATCTGAGTGTGCCTGTGAGTCTGAATGACATTCAGATCAAGAGTCATATGGTCTCAGCCGGGTGGTGGTGGCTCACGCCTGTAATCCCAGCACTGGGAGGCAGAGGCAGGCGGATCTCTGTGAGTTCGAGGCCAGCCTGGTCTACAGAGCTAGTCCAGGACAGGCTCCAAAGCTACAGAGAAACTCTGTCTAAAAAGAGTCATATGGTCTCAATGGAGGACATTGCCCTAGAACAGCTGTTCTCATCGTGTGGCTTGCCACCCCTTTAGTGGGGGTTGGGGGTGGGAGTGGTTGTGTCGAAGTATCTGTTCACAGAGGTTGCATATCAGATTTCCTGCATATCAGATATTTACATTATGATTTTTAATAGTAGCAAAATTACAGTTATGAAGTAGCAATGAAAATAACTTTATGGTTGGAGGTCGCCACAACATGAAGAACTGGATTAAAGGGTCACAGCATTAGAAAGGCTGAGAACCACTGCTCTGGAAGATCAAGTCATGCTTCTGGCAGGGATGCCTCTGGAGGATGAGACCAACACACACACACACTCACACAGTAACAACAAAATATAATGAAGGTTTTTTGTTTGTTTGTTTTGGTTTTTTTGTTTGTTTGTTTGTTTGTTTGTTTGTTTAGACAGGGTTTCTCTGTGTAGCTTTTCACCTTTCCTGGAACTCACTCTGTAGACCAGGCTGGCCTGGAACTCACAGAGATCTGCCTGCCTCTGTCTCCTGAGTGCTGGGATTAAAGACGTGCGACGCTACTGCCTGGCAGAGGTTTTGTTTTTTGTTTTTTTTGGTTTTTTTTTTTTAAGGTATTTGTTGTCACATAGGCAGAAAACTAACACTCTGAGGGTTAAGTACAGGTTGACCACACCAGTATCCATACCTCCTTCCTGGTAACCAGAGGCAAAAGACATCCTTTCTTAATGCCAAAGACTGAATACTGGTAGCGCTTCAAAATTCTCATCCAAATGCTAGCCCCTAAAATCATGGCATTAGGAGGTAGAGCCACTGGGGATGAACTGATCACAAGGGCGGGGCTTTGTGGATAGGCTCCACATCTTTCTAGAAAGATAGGAGACAGCCAGCCTTGCCTCTCTACTCTCCACCACAGGAGTATGTAATGAGAAGACAGCCAGAAAATGGGCCCTCACAAGACACCAGACCTGCCATCTTGTGTTGCAGAATTATGAAGGATAGATGATGGTTTTAATTTAAGCTCTCCCAACAACACTTGATGACTGAGATACTCAGCCTCTTCCCGGCAGCCAAGAAGGCAAGGACCAGGTGGGACTTCTGAGAAGAAGCTGGCTCTGCTAGAACGTGTTCTCCCTTCTCTTCCTTTTTAAGGAGTTCTGGGAATAAAAGTCAGGGTGTTGAGCATGCTAAGCTAGAACTCCACCAATGGAGCAGCACCCCCAGCTCCCTTTTCCTCCCAGTGCTTAAGCTTTAAATGTTGTGGGGTATTTTGATCACACTCTTTACGCTTCTGAGACTGCCCAATAAAGTTATACCTTGAATCAGGGGGTGGAGCTAGTGACTAGCTGAGCAGAATTGGCCATACAGAAGCCAGCCATTTGGATAGAGAAGACGCAACAGGAAGGAAATGATTAGAGTTTGCGCTCCCTTGGTTCTGGGATGAGGGAGGAGACATGTCTCTTGCAGCATCTCTGGCCAAAAGGTAAAATCAGCTAGCTGCTGCTACTCAGCCTCTCTGAGCTAGCAGGTTTTCACCCCAGCCTTCGACTTCTGAGTCTTATTGATAAATAGAACAATAGAGACTTAATTTAAACCTATATATGGAGGTGACCGCAGAGCCAGGTCCCTCAGGCCTGCTAGGGTTAGGCCTGAGTGGCGGGTAGGCACTGACTGCTGCCTTGGGGCAGCAGAGGATAATTAAAATATCAGTAGATTGATGTGCAGCTGCTAAGCCAACAGAGAAACATCATCTAAAGCAGTGAATGGCACAGACAGATAGGGATTTTAAAACACAGTTTGGGTGTGGTAAAGTCAGCCTGTAATTCCAGCACTTAGGAGGAGCAAGAATTCAATGTCATTCAAGCTAAGTATCAAGTTCAAGGGCAGCTTGAGCTACCTGAGACTCTGACTCAAAAACAAAACAAATTAAAACAATCAAGAAATAAGAATGGAGATCCACAAATTTAGGACAATCCTGGGCTATACACGTCTTGGGATATACAGAAGAGTTTGAGGACAGCCTGGGTCATATAGTAACAAAGTATTGGGTGCTATAATTAGATGCAGATTTTTTTTTTTTAATTAAGAGGAGCTAGGCTTGCTGGGCATGGTATGCACACCTTTGATCCCAGCATTTGGGAGGCAGAGGCAGGAAGATCTGTGAGTTCCAGTCTGGTCTACATATTGAGCTCCAGAACAGCCAGAACTACCTAGAGAGACTCTGTTTCAAAACAAAACCTCAAAAACAAAAACAAACCAACTAAAAACCAAACAGTAATAGCAAAGGCTAGGTGTGGAGGTTCTTCTCACAACCTCAGTCCCTGGGAGATTTGTGTCATGTTCAAGACCAGTCTGGGCTACATAATAATAAAACCAGTGTCAAGTTCAAGACCAGTCTGGGCTACATAATAACAAGACCAGCGTCAATATCAAGACCAGTCTGGGCTACATAGTAACAAGACCAGCCAGCACTACTTCCCTCTTCTTTCTTTCTTTCTTTCTTTCTTTCTTTCTTTCTTTCTTTCTTTCTCTCTTCTTTCTTTCTCTCTCTCTTTCGTTCTTTCTTTCTTTCCTTCCTTCCTTTCTTTCTCTCTTTCCTTCTTTCTTTCCTTCCTTCCTTCTTTCTTTCTCTTTTTCTTTCTTTCTTTCTTTCTTTCTTTCTTTCTTTCTTTCTCTCTCTCTCTCTCCCCCTTCCTTCCTTCCTTCCTTCCTTCCTTCCTTCCTTCCTTCCTTCCTTCCTTCCTTTCTTTTTCTAAAGACAGGGTCTCCCTATGAGCCCTGGTTGGCTGAGAAATCACTATGTAGACCATGCTGTCCTCAAACTCAGAGATCCATGGTCGTCTGCTTCCCAAGTTTAGGAATTAAGGGCATGTACCACCATGCCTCACAAGACTTGTTTCAGAGGAGAAAGTAAAGGAGAGAGGAAGAGGAGGAAGGGTTGTTGTGAAGGGACTAGGGGCCAACAAGATGGCTCAGCTAGTGAAGAAGCTTGCTGCCAATCCTGGCCTGCAACCCATGTGACAGGAGAGGACAAGTGACTCTCATTAGTTGTCTTCTGATTGCATGCAAGTGTTGTGTACACACACACACACACACACACACACACACACTGAAATGTAAAACTTTTTTATTTTAACAGACTGGGGAAATTGGTTAGTGGAGTTGAGGATGTAGCTCAGTGTTAGAGCACTTGCATAGTAAATACAAGACCCTGGCTTCTGTCCCCAGCACCAAAATAAAATAAAGAAGGAAGGAATTTATTCCACTGCTCCTATACCCTATCAGTGAATTGAGAGAGAGAGAGAGAGAGAGAGAGAGAGAGAGAGAGAGAGAGAGAGAGAGGTGGGTTTGGAAAAAGGGTCGAATTGTTTGTGTTCTTGAGGGTCAGATGTTGAGGCAGGAGAGCCAGAAGGATCTGGTCTGTAGGAGTATAGGCTGCATCTTCTGCCAGCACAGGAACTGTGCCTCTTTTGCTCACCCCTACACACTCAGGCCTGGCACAGCAGGCAACTAATAAATGCACAATAAATAAAGGAAGAATAAATGAGGATGGGGTGCTGCATAGTGATAGAGAGCCCCCCTAACATTGGTGAGGTCTTGGGGTCTGTCCCCAGCACTAAAAAATAAAAATAGATTTTAAAAACAAGTTTAGGGCAGGAGAGATGGCTCAGCAGGTAAGAGCGCTGGCTGCGTGCTCTTGCAAAGGACCCGAGGTTGATTCCTAGTACCCACATGATGGCTTACAATTGACTGTAACTTCAGTTCCAGAGGATCAAACACCCTCTTTTGACCTCTTAGGACACCAGATATGCATGTGGCCTGTAGGCTTACATGTAGGCAAAACACCCATACACATAAAATAAAAGTAAAGAAGTAAAGAAATCTTTTCTTCTTGGTTTTTCAAGACAGGTTTTGTGTGTGTGTGTGTGTGTGTGTGTGTGTGTGTGTGTGTGTGTGTGTGTGTAACATTTCTGGTTGTCCTACAACTTGATTTGTAGCCCAGGCTGGCCTCAAACTCACAGAGATCCGCCTGGCTCTGCCTCCGGAGTGCTGGGATTAAAGCTGTGCATCACCACACCCAGCTCAAATAATTATTTTATTTTATTTTTGGTATTTTGAGACAGGGTTTCTTTGTGTAGCCTTGGCTGTCCTAGATCTAGCTCTGCAGACCAAGGTTAGTTCTATAGTTCAAAGCTCAAGATCTGTCTGCCTCTGCCTCCCAAGTGCTGAAGGTGTTTGTAACAACTGCCAAGCTTCAAATAAATCTTTTTTTCAATCCCAGGGAATGAAATAAATCTTTAAAAAATTTTTTAATGTATTCTTTATTCGTGTGTTTATTCATCTGACTGCCTGTCTGCTAAGGGTATTCAACGTGTGTGTGTGTGTGTGTGTGTGTGTGTGTGTGTGTGTGTACACAAACATGTGTGGGAATGTGGAAGACATAATGGGGCACTGAGTGTGCTTTCCATCACTTTCTGCCCATTCCTCTGAGGTAAAGTCTCTTCCTGAACCTGGCTGGAAGGCAACAAAGCCCTAGCGACCCTCCTAAATTTGTGGAGATCCCTGGTTTGTAATGTGGGTGCTGGGATCTGAAATCCAGTCCTGAGTCATCTCCCCAGCCATTTCCCACAGGGGAAAAAAACTGTAATGGAGAGTGAATGAAATGTGCCCTAAATCCACTGTCGGCTTTGCTCCTTCCCAATCAGACCTGACTCAACAGCTCTGGAATCATCCATAGCACCTCTGGGATCCTGGGCCCTGGGCAATGATTTCCAAGTATGGCTTCTCTTGATTCATGCCAGCTGTATGCACCCGACCTTCCCCATGCTCAAAGCCAGCTGAGGTTTCCTGAGGCCTGGAACAGTGGAACCATGACTGCTGTCACCTTGCCGGGAGCTTTTCCCAACTCCTGCCCGATGTGGTTTGCTGGCCAAGTCAATGCCACTGTTTCCACAACATCACTTCCTCTGCAGCGTGAGAAAAGAGGAAGAAAACTGCCTCTGTGACTCTCTTCTTCCCCTAGGGAAAGCACAAAGCTGTTGGAAACAATCAAAGCAGCCCTGTGTGCAGGGCAGACTTTTGTCTGTGCAGTCAGGGGGTGCCGAGCCCGCGACTTCCTGCAGGGACATTCGGCAGCTTCGCAGATAAATAAACGCTCACATTCAGAATGACCAGCCTAGAACACTTTTATGAGCCTTTCTCCTCCCCAGGCTGTACACAGATAATAAATCAAATTAGCATCTCGAACCTCTGGTTCAGTGCTCACCAGCGTCCGTTCTGCTCAAGGGATGAGTGCATTTCCGAGTGGCCGTTTTCAACTACTATCAGCCTGTGAACTCCTTGGAAAATTTCGGACACTTCCAATGCTAGATAGGCCTCAGACTGAGGTAATAGGGTCCTGTTGGCCACTCCAGACCAGACTGTAAAAGAAGCAGCCAGAACCCCAGCCTTGGAATCCAGATTGGGTTGTAACTTAGAGAGAAAATACACATTCTCATTTCTCGGTCAATAATCATAGGAACATGAGCCAAAATAGACAACTGTCAGAAAGAGAGGGAGGGGTGGGAAGGGAGGGTGAGATGCGGAGGAGGAGGGAGGATTACAGTAATAATCAGAAACAGAGCAGGCATCTTTCCCATTCCCTGCTCTGATTCATACATGCTGCAGGATAATACTAAATAAAGGAGAAGGCTTTCTTTCAGGTAACCAGAAGTACAATCTGCTCTTAATGCATAGTTACCGCATTGTGGAATGGAAGGGTTAATTGCTTAGACTCAGGGCTGTGATACCATATAAGAATGCATTCTACTGCACTGTCTAAATATGAGAATGTTTTGGAATTGCATCCTGTCTTGGGCCACCGGAAGGAATAGGAAAGCGTAGGGTACCCATGGCAGCTCTCCAGATCACAGATGTCATCCCACCGAGTAGCACTGCAGCACTGTCTGTTAGAAGTAGATGGCTGCCTTCCTGAAGATGTGACCTCTCAGCTGGTGAGGACTGCCACATGGAGCAAGCTGTGTAGTGTGGTCCTTGAATTAATAAAATAAAATAACCATAGGCTAGAGAGGTGGCTCAGCAATTAAGAGCTCATCGGTATGAGGACCTGAGTTTGACTCCCAGCACCCATACTGGAAGGCTCACAAACACATGAGAAATCTGATGACTCCTCTGAGGGCATTAGCACTCATGCGCGCGCACACACACACACACACACACACACACACACACACAATTAAAATAATAAAATAAATTTTAAAACAAAGCAAACACATTGCACAGAGAGTGGTAGTTCAAACCTATTTGTAATTCCAGCATTTGGGACAATGAGGCAAGCCGGTTGCCATGAGTTCCAGACCAGCCTGGGGCTACAGAGTGAGCTGGCCTAATAAAACCAAAAAATCAAATAACCACAGAACTGCAACACTTAGGTAGATTTGCCAGCTCCACCTATTAGAAGGGAAGGCAGGGAAGCTTGTTTGGTGGGTGTATCCTCCAGCCTTCGGGCTGTGTCCAGAAATACCAGCTGTAGCTGCAGCTTTTTCTGTCCCTCAGCATAGAAAGTCTACACAGCAAATTGTATGTGTGTGTGTGTGTGTGTGTGTGTGTGTGTGTGTGTGTGTAGGAGTAGACTGAGACCAAGCAGCAGCAGCTTTGAGAATGTTTCTTCAATTGCTTGCCAGGCTAATTGACCTGGGTAGGGGTGGGGGCAAGGGCAGGGATGGGAGGTTAATATATTTTTGAGTAAGATTTCCTGTTACCGGGAGACATTCAACAGCAAAAAAAAAAAAAAAAAAAAGAATGAAAGAAAGAAAAGAAAAGGAAGGAAAAAGAAAGGAAGAAAGGAAAGGAAAGGAAGGAAGAAAGGAAAGATAAGGGGGAAAAGCTACAGGTTTTATTCAACCAGGACAATCCTATTAGGAAGAACAATGGTTAGTGCTTTCTGTAAAATCACTTGCCATCAATGAGCTTGTCAATCATTTCTTCAGACACCCATTCTCTCAATCCTTATTGAGTGCCTACTATATACTAACCACAACGCTCCAAGCAAATATAATAGGTGTCAAGTGAACACTAGGTGTTCTAGATGAGTCTGTACTTTGGATAACAAGGTGACTGTTGCCACAGGCTGTTGAACCAACCTGGACTGGGTTGGTTCACACTCTCACCTAACTCGCAGGTAACTCAATCAGCAGCATAACTACATTTTCTCTGTGCCTCAGTTTTCTGCTTTGCAAAGCAAGGCCCTAGCACAGAGCGTGAGGTGAGGGCCATCAGTATTACCACAGCCACTTCACTCCTGTACTCCCTGGTCCACTGATCACCGCTTGCGGGTATTTCTGACGCTAGCCAGGCCTCCTGCCGCTGACCCTGGAAATCGGGTCATGGTAGAAAAGGCGGGGTGTGCAGGACGCAGAGGGAGGGGTCGTTTGCGCGCGGCCACTCAAATTTCCCTAGAGCCGCCGGATAGACTAAAAACTCACTTCGGAGGAAGGGAAAGAGCGTGAAGTGGCTCTTTCGATCTGAGACACCCCCTCCCGGAGACATCACCCCCTCCCCCCAGCCAGGCGCGGAGTGAAATCTTAGAAGCCGAGGCTGCTGGGTTTGAACGGAATGCCGGAGTCGGTGGAAGTCGGCGCTAGTCCACCCGAAGGTCAGCGAGTTGTTTTGAGTTCTCGTACCCGGAAGGGGGGGCAGGGAGGAAAGGACGCCGGGGCCCGAGAGACCCCGCGTCAGAGCAGAAATTGTTTGTGCTCCGGAACAGGCAGCTCAGCGGAAGCCGCGACGGGGGCGGGTCACGTGCGGCGGTGGCCGTGCAGCTGGCGGGGGAGCCCGGCTAAGACAAGGGCCCGGCCGGGCGGGGGTGGCGCGGGGCGGCGGCTTTCGCAGCCCAAGGTGGAAGCCGAGTAGTCGGGGCTCCGGGAGCATGGGGAGCCCGGAGCTCGAGCTCGGGAGGCGCGCGCAGAAGGAGGGGGTGCTGTGGGATTCGGGGCGCTCATAGCTCCGCGTGCTGCGGCGCGGGCGGGAGGAGAACGATTGCGGGGTGGGGGGGGGGCAGAAGGACGCCAGCGGGGCTCCCTCCTGGCAAGAGCCAGATCCACGCGGAGATTACGCGAGTGTCTGAGACCAGAACGGGGAGGCGCCGTTCTTGCAGTCACCGGCCTTGTTTTCTTCTCTCTGGCAAATCCCGGAACGACCGGAACCGCCATCCTTGCCTGAGTCCCAGGGGCACCCCACTACGCTTGAGGGAGGATGCGTCCTGCAGGGCTATCCCGGGGTGTGTGTGTGGGGGGGGGTTAGCAGAGGTGGCTTAGTGAGTCGGTGGCACGCACGAATTCACACACTCCCCTCCTTGGGGAGAGAGGAGAGAGAGGCAGTCTGCCCCCCACCCCCAGGAGTGTTACGTGGTCGAGGGGGTGCTGGAGAGAAACCACCTGCACCACTCCGGTGGAGCGGGCCTCACGCTTGCCCAAAGTGGCGCGTAATGCTCTTGTGTGGGAGGGTTAAGGACACAAACTTGGTCCTCTGCCAGAACCCTTGGGAACTCTCCACTTTGGTGTAGCATTCATTCGACAATGACTCCCCTTTCTAGGGGCGTCCACGAGGCTCAGGACTGAGGCCTGGGAAGAGTGCAGTGGTGTGGGCTGGCCTGGGACGAGAAAGCCACCCCTCACCCCGTTCCTCCAGCGGAGGCAGAGAACGGTTGTCTTACAAAGTTTCCTGTGCTCCTCCCCGCACACCCTAGTTGAGGAAGGGTGGCTCTTCCGGAGGTGAGGGAGGAGAGAATAGCCTCGAAGCCTGGACTGGTGTGCTAGTTCCTTTAACTGTGACCCTGGAGGGACACCCGGGCCCCAGGTGTCCGTGTTCCAGACGCTGCATTTCAGTTCACTGCAGCGTCTGCTCATGGTCGCGGTAGCGGGTGCTGAGCAGAGTCCGGGACGACAGGAGACGCCATTTGCACACACTTGTGCGCGCGCGCGCACACACACACACACACACACACACACTCACACCCCGCAGGTTGGCGGGGGTGTCGCCCTCCGCAGAAGCGTATTTCTGGCAGTGACACTGATTAGATGCTGTGCCGCTACGTGCACGGAATCAGGGTGGGCCTTCATCACTCCTGTTCGCCACACACTTTTCTGGTGGGAAAGTTGTGGGTTACCCCACCCCACCCCCTTTCGCCGCACAGCTGCTGTCTCCGGGGGCGGAATTTGGAAAGCATGTTAGCTCAGCCTAGGGAGAGAGGATCTCGCCGGCCCGGGGATGCCGCCGGGCCCAGGCCTCGAAAATCCAGCCCTGGCTTTGCGTCGAGCTGCCGAGTGAGGCGCTTACGCGCGCCCGGCCAGCCGAGGCCTGGTTTCCATCTGCCCCTTTTGCCTCCGTGTTAAGTTCGCCGGGGAAAACCCAACGATCCGTGCAAAGCCCCTCGGAGGAGCGCTACCCCCACCCCAGCCTGATCCTGACCGATGGAAAAAATGACAGTATAGGTCAGAACAGGCTGCCTGGGAGTATTAATGTGGCTGCCTCTGTTCCCGGTGCTAGAGGAGGATGGGCGCCTCGCCAGGAAACCGCCGAGGGAGGAGCCATGAGGGCCGCCTGTCCCTCTTGAGGCTAGAAAACGTGGATTCTCAAAGGGACCCAACAAATGTGGTCAGACAGCTACGGGAACTTACCCCAGTTAAATACAGATTACCATGTATATTTCAAGTGACATCCCCTCCCCCACAATCAAACACACTGAGTTGGTAAAAATAGGCTGAGAACAGGTTAATCTGTAGATGCGAATCTTACTGTAATGTCTGCTTATGAAACATGTCTTCTGGAGGGTCTGAGCTGAACCCCATTATCTTGGTATGGTCAGTGTGTCCTAAGACAGGGGTCTCCTTTGCTCTCCCTTCGAGAACCTTTAATTAATAGAACTCAAAGAGACTATTTCAGTTATAGTTTCTATTTGAGGCTGCTTACTCTCCCGTGCATACTCCTGCCTTGGGTTATTTGTACTTCGCTTTTACACCCCACTCTTGTGGGTTTATTCTTGCCTTTCTTTTTCTGCCTATGTGCTGCAGGGTGCGGCGGCAGGAGGCCACTGAGCTGTGCCGCCGCCAACGCCAACGCCGCCACCTCGGGACTCTCACTTGCGCACCACACGGCCTCGGAGGAGGGGAAATGTGAACTCTCCGGGTGGCGCTCGAGAACTGGCATTGTGATTTGGGTCTGAGGAATTGTTTCAGAGAGGCTGGTCGGCCAGGGCTTGTAGGGGATTGGAGACAGTACAGGGCAAGCCCTAGAGGCGACCCAAGTCCGTAGGAGCAAACCTTAGAGGTGTCCATGTTCTTTGTCTTTCTCTGGGCTGGTGGCCTGCCTCTCACAGCTCGGCTATGCTAAGAGCCACAGCCCATTGCCAGCACTTTTAAGTGAGTAGTCTACCGCTGGTAGCCACGTATGAGAAAAGCAGCAACCTCATGTTATGAGTTATAGTTCAGGCCCTCCTTTACCACCCCTACACGGCTCCCTATCGTTTCTTAAATAGGAATCTAGCCAATCCTGTTCACATAAACACTACTTATATTTGGTCGTCAGTAAAATGTAGTCTCCAATGGCAGACCACTTGACTTTTACCCAGCCTCTCCAGGAACAGGGTAGCCTTGAATCATCAGAAAGGGTGGGCTGAAAGAGTATTCTGGAAGACCTGTACTGTATCTGCTAAGATCGCTAGGAGAGTGTGGGTATAATGTCTGATCCCTGGCTGGAACTTGACATTAATCCAGACTAAATGAACGCCATTAAAGAGCACTGTCCCAGGGCGTGGAGGCTCATCCCTGGAATCTTAGCACTTAGGATATCGAGGCCCAGGGTTGTCTTAAACTCCAGGCCCACCTGGGATCCAGAGTAAGACCCTTCCACACCACCAACACAGGCCTTTAAGGATACGGCATCAAGAGATAGTTTGAGGACATTTTGCATTAACTTTTCTGGGGACTGCCGGCAGTGGCGGCGCACACCTTTAATCCCAGCACCTCAGCACTCAGAAGGCAGAGGCAGGCGGATCTCTGAGTTTGAGGCCAGCCGGGCCTACAGAGCGAGTTCCAGGACAGCTAAGACTACACAGAGAAAGCCTGTTCCCCCCAAACAAAAACTTTTCTGGTGACAATAACAATGCTCTTTCCACTTTGCCCAAACACGTCTCTGAACAGACCTGTGAGCACTTTAACATGGAGGTGCCCATCCTCACCCTCGCCCGATAGGAAGGGAACACCAAATCCTAACGAGCACTACAGCACCCTAAGCATTTATTTGTGGAAGCAGATTCTCCTCAAAACAACACTATTATGAGTGGACGGACACTAAGACTGCTCCCCCCTTACAGGTTGAGGACACGGAGGTCGGGAATTGTTAAGTAGCTTGACCAAAGCCCCAAGGTTTAGAATAGGCCCTGGACTGACTAGAAAAGAAGCCTGTGTTGCCTCGCCTACACTGTAGTCTATGCGATTTATTTAAGGGGGTGTTTCAAAGGGACTAAGTGGACTCTTCCAAAGGAAAATGTGGCTTGAGATGCGCCACATTTTGGGCTATTATTTTGCAAAGGAAAGCTCCAGAGTACGGGAACAGAGTCTACCGTGACTCTGTGACACAGAAAAGGCCAAGGAAGGCGGTGCAAAGGCGCCTAGCCCACCTAGCCACACAGCATCCGGCAGTCACGTCCGCCGGAGGTAACTTGGGCCTGGGGGTAGTAGATTGCCTAGGAACTCCTTATCACCCATCGTCAGTGGACCTGTGCGGCTTAGTTAAACGGCCGCCCGCGGTGGTGGCTGGTTCGTGCAGGTCCCCTGGCTCCAGGCGCGCCCCTGGGATCCTCCGGTGGATCTGGCTAGATGCCTAGTGGCGCCTCCCGAAGCTCCCGGCTTCTCTCCACTTGAGGCGCCAGCTCTGGGCTAAACTCCATTGCCTGGGGCTAGAGAGCCCAGTTCAGCAGTCCAGGGTGAACTGCTGGTTCTGGTTGTTCGCTTTCAACTCAGCCGGGTTTACCACTAGCTCCCTAGACCCCCACCCCCACTCCCGCGCGCGCACAAACACGCTTTCCAGGCGCGTTCCGGACCTCCACTTTCCCTTCCTCTTCCTGGCTCGCTCTGGTGCTTCGAAAGCTCGCAGCGATTGTTTGCTTCGAAGAGCCCAGGTGGGGAGGCTGTGCTGCCCTTCCCCCAGCCCGCGTGTGTGCACACGCTGCTAAAGCCTGGGGCGCACTGCCAGGCCTGTGGATCCCCTTGTCCCCCGAGAAGTGGCAGCTGCTGGCGAGGATCTATTCTATCCATGCTTCCGAGTGACCCTGTTGTAAAAATAGGAGACCAGTGCCTGAATTCGGGAGTAGGGGAGTAAATCCCACCTCCCGTGAAGGCTAGTAGTAGGTCTGCCCTTCTCAGCCTAGGTTGACCACAGCGTGACATCCCTACTGTGTCGGGGTGAAGCTGAGCGGTCTAGGCGCACTTCGGGGCTTAGCGGTTTAGGCAGAGAGCGCAGCAACCCTCGCGCCTCAAGGCAGAACACCGTTCCTGGAACCTTGAAACCCAGGGGATCCACTGCCATCTTGGCGTGACGAGTAGCGCGACGCTGGTGATTAAGTGTTTCAGGCTCCCTCCCGGGTTGCGGTTCTTTTGCTTTCCACAGGGCTAGAGAGAGAACGCCCGGGCGGTGGTGGGGATGACGGCCCACAATCACTGCACTCTCGACTTTTCCTCACCAAGTTCAGTGTTGGCCCAGAGTGTGCCCCCCTTCCCGCCCCAGCCCACACCTCGCTGGGCCTCCAGGGCCTCTGTCTCCATCTTCGATGGCTCAAATGTCGGGTTTCATGGGGAGGGGGCATATATTGCCACAGCCACCAAGCCCCTCCCCCACTCCCATAGGGCTAAACCTAAATACAGGATTCCCACACCGACACCCCGGACTAATCCCTCCTCGCCTCCTGGGATTAACTGGACTCACAGGTCCATAAAACACTTCCGGCGGGTCTGTCTGCAGAAATACTTTCAAATAGTCCTCGGTTGTGGGGAGTCGGAATTGACTGGGTGGGGGGAAGTGAATAAACAGACCGTCGGTGATTGTTTTAGGCTGTGAAGGGAACCTCCTCAAGTGCAGCATTTTATCAAATGGCACTGAAGGGGTAGGATAGGTAATCAACAGGAGCAGAAAGAAGGCTTTCACCTGGCTTCTGACCTCACTTCAAAGACAACACTTCCTCTGTCTCCTTAGGTAGGTTTAGGAAGATGGAAGTGTTAAAGTTCTTTGCAGTGCTCTGTTCTCTCCCACACATGGAAAAACCAGTGCTTTGTTTATTAAAAGGCAGTAAAACTAAACCTGCCCCTAAAGCCCTGCAAGAATATCGAAGATACAGTGAATCCAAAAAGCACTTTCTTATTTTGACCCTCTTTCTTTTACACCACTTCAAATTAAGTTTCTGAAGAATGGGGGAATCTTTGGAATGTTCTACGAAAATTCTCCATTAAAATCCGAGGTTAATGAGAACAAAAAGAGTCCTTTAAAATGGATTAAACCACATTTCAAGACGAAAACCGGAAGAATATAAATTCAAAGTAGCTTCCTGGCCTTGTCCCCTAATGTGGGTCTGGAGAGCAGATGCCGGTGGATAGCCCACCCACCTCTCCCTCTCTCTCTCTCTCTCTCTCTCTCTCTCTCTCTCTCTCACACACACACACACACACACACACACTCCCGGAAGTAGGGCCTGGCAGATTTGAACAGCTAACTACAAGCTGATGTAGGTATAGGTATGCTGGGTGAAGACCAGGAAGCAAGGCGATGACTTGTTTAAAATGAATATCAAAAGAAAGATTTAGGCCTGCTTCGGCTTTCAGGAGGCCTAGAGCTACTAAAACTGAGGTGAGCGGTGCCCTGTAACCTTCCCAGAAGGATTCTAGTAACCTGTCTGGCCTCCCGTGTGGTGGCCAGGTGAACAGGGAACGAAGACACAGGATGAGCATTAACCCAGCTTCTACAGTTTGGAGCGGGGTGGGGTTAGGGGTGGTGTGGTGGAGAGACCTCAGTTGGGCTCCACAAGGCCTTCCGTTCACATCTTGGCTCCACGACCTCTGGCTAGGGCTAACTAGTCTCCACTTCACTGTCCTTCGCCCTAAGCCCTTCCCACCCTGACGCCCAAGCTGGATCTCCAGGCCTCCGCTGCCTGGCAGTCTCGGCTCTCCCCATTCGTGATTCATTTAGCAGCGGTTCAGAAAGCCTGTTTACCTCGGCAGTCTTGGGCGACTCGATCTGCGTAAAAAGCCCCTACGCCAGCGCCGACCAGTAGGGGGGGATTGTCTTATAGATTATTTTTCCTCCTGGTTTTTGTTTTGTTTTGTGTTTTTTAAACCAGAAGGCGAGGTTGAAGAGGGGGCGGGGTGGCATGTTGCTGCTGTTTTCGAAAACACTGTATTTGAAAGGGAAACAAAAGCCGTTTAGGAGGTAGCAAGGCTGTTTTTACATATAAAAAAGTGCCGCAAATACCTAGGGGCCCCCAGCAGTGATAAACTAAACGCTTGGCGGATTTCGACAATTAGCAGTTAATCTGTTATCTGCGGTCACCAAACAAGTTTTAAGGCTCTGAGGATACTGAATTCCTGTTCCAATTGCGCCCGGATGTGTTAGGCACATCCGATGCCCATAGTTTTGTCCCAGTGCCAATCCGTTTCCCAGGCTGGAGCACTGATTTGAGCCGCATTAGATTTTCTTGGGCAGCCAAAGATCTGCCTGCATCGCCGCTCGGAATCTGGCCTTGTCTGCTGGATTCAGAATTACCCAAAGTGATTTCACTTCCTAGTTTCGCAGGCCTCTGAATTTTGCGTGTAGTAGACCTCCAGAAAATTAGCAATGAACAGTAGAAACTAAAGTGAATCTCTCAGCCTGGAAGGCAGACTGACACAACCCCGTCCTGAGAAGCCCATTCGGGTGCGCAGACCTCCCCTAGGGCCTCTGCAGTCTGCGTTCATCTTCGGCCTCCGCGGGCCAGGGCGGGCGGGGTAGGCCAGAAGGCACTAAGCGCCTGGAGCCTGCACGATGATAAATATTGCGCAGACAGCCCATAAATAATTTGCATTATGTTCAGCTGACAACGCAGGGCGATTAATTTTAATAGCTACATATTTGCCTGGGCTGCTGCTTTCGTAGGCCCGGTAATGAAAGGCGAGAGGCCGCCCTGGCTCTGTGCTCGTGGTCCCGGAAGGCAGCCGGGAGGAACTGGAAGAAGGCCCGATGCGGTGTCTCCTCCAGGCTGTCCCCAGGGATCCCCGGTTCCTGGGCCCCCCTCTTGCCCTCTGTGCAGTGTAGAAGTGGGGTGCGCGCGGCCAGAGCAACCCTGAGGCCTCAAGCAACAGGAACCACCATAATGACATTGCAATTTGTCTGGGTGGGGAAAGCCACTTGTGGACAGGGAGACCCTGGTGCGGGGCCATGAGCCCCACCCAGACCAAGCCCGGCGTGAATGCGGGAGGGTCTATCACAGTCCACTTTGGTTGCCAGGGGAAGTGCTGGTGTTCTCCAACGCTATTTGCCAGTGGGCCGTAAGCTTGCCGGGGTCTCTGCGGACCTCAGGGCAAGAGCAAGGGGCAAAACAATGCCGTGCCGTCCGCCGTGTATCCTGTCCCCTCTTGTTTGTTTCAGAGACCTCTTTGCCCATCCTGCACCCCGAGGGACGCCCACCTCCCCACTGCTCCTGGTTGCAAAGTGCGGCCCAGCTAAAGGACGAAAGAAAGGGTCCCGAGCAGCTCTTTAAAAGAGGGGGCGGGAGGATAAGGCGGCGAGGAAGGACACTGCATAGAGGCTGCCGCGGTCCCGCGGTGGCCCGGTACGTGCGTGTGCGTGTCTATGTGTGCGTTGCGATGACAAAGCCCCGCTGCCGTCAGCAAGCTCCAGGCAGCTAGAGCGTGGGTGGGGGAGGGGAAGAGAAAAGTAGTGTGTGGGGGGGTGGAACCCTCGCTCACGTTGGTAACCAGGAACCAGAGCTCTGGAGAAAGAGTTCATTCATGAGCTACTGGAGTCTCCCTGGCCCGGCCAGGTGGAGCAGGCTGAATCTAGCACCTGTGTATTTATTTGCCTTTTTGGAAACAAGCAAGCGCATCGATCATTACCATATTTTAATTGCCTTTCTCAAAGGTCATCTCTAATTATGGGTTGCGTGGAGGGCTGGCTCAGGGGTCTGCAACCCTTTAGTGTGTGTGTGTGTGTGTGTGTGTGTGTGTGTGTGTGTGTGTGTGTGTCCTCTGAGACAATGCTCCTAGCTCTGATCGAAATGCCATTCCGAGGGTGTCCGCGAGCGCCTGTAGGACGGTCACGACGTGCTGGATCCACGCAGACCTGGCTGCGTGCACAATAAAAGCCAAGCAGGCGGCAGAGGGCCGTGCAGACCCACGGGTTTTCTTTTTAGAAACGGCGGTGCGAAGAGACTTGACAATAATAACACGCAGCAGGATTAACTCAGGGCGGGAAGAAGAAAATGCCTTTTCGTTTCTAGGACTGAAGACTGTGTTTAACCCATCCGGTCCCCCAAGAGCTTTTTATATATGCTCACGTAGAGACAGGTGCGGGACATACAGCGGCTTGGGACAATCCACTTTTCATATCAATCTCTTCCCTTCTTTGAGCATGATTGTCAATTACAGTGAGAGGGAATTTTTTTTTTTTTTTTTAATCAGAACTGAGGACCGAACCCAGGGCCTTACGCTTGCCTTTAGGCAAGCGCTCTACCACTGAGCTAAATCTCCAACCCCGAGAGGGAATATTTTTAATGTTTATCCTTTTATTTTATGGGAAATTTTGTCAGGCTAGCTCAAAAGGAAAAAAAAAACCACGTTGGGGTGTTTTGTTTGTTTGTTTTCAACTTTTGAAAGTGTGTGTTTTTCTTTAGGATGTTTCCTAAAGACGGTTTCTAAAACCTACCCTTTTCTTTCTTCATTTAAAAATCACTCTCAGAAACTCTGGAGGCAAAGGGCTGTAGTCGGAGGGAGAGTGCCAGAGGGTCTGGGGTTCTTGGGATACGACTTGGGTAGAAATCAGCTGTTGGGTAGAGGTGGGTCACAGCCACACTGAACTTGACTTTCTCAAAAGAGCCGGGTATCTGTGAGCCACTCTGCTGTTTCTGGGAATCCCACTTGATGGAACCAGGGCCTGGGTCTTGGAAAGTTGGAGGGTCTTGACTGCCTCTGCTTCCTGCTTGCCCCCACACCTGGCCTCCTGGTCCCACCAGCAGCCAGCTCTGCGGGAGGAAGGTAAGCCAGATGACTGGCCCAAAGCGGGCCCCCCCCCCAGACCGCCTGGCTTTCTCCTCCTCTGTAATCATAACCAGATGCACTTAAATGCCTTTCATCAGAGGAAGCCCGAAGCCCTTAACAGGCTGCAATGAAAGCCTTGCAAATGCCTATCAGCCTGCCTGGTGTTGGGGTCCCCAGCCCATTCTCAACTAAGTCAACCTGGGGTTGTCAGAGTCTAAGATTCTCTGGTACCTCAGAGGCCAAGAAAGTCTACCCAGTCAAGGCAGTTGGGGTGTCAGGATTGCTGCTGGGTGTGTGGATGTAGACCCTGTAGAAACAGGTAGCTAGTGCTGAAGGAAGCACCCAGTGGGAGAGGGTTAGTGGAAATATTTAGAACAGTTCTTGAGGTACTCAGAGTATCCCCACCTCCACTCTCCAAACTACTACATTGTGATCTGTCTCCCTTACTAAGCTCCAAATTCTTTAATTGTTTCATTTTTCTGTAGGCCCTGGCACAAAGTAAGCTACTCAAATGTGTGGACAATCGCAGCTGGGGTGCAAAAGCTCTGGAACAAGCTACATTAAGGCTTGACATAGTAGTTCTACCCCAACAGTGCGTAATCTCCCGGGATCTCAGTTTCCTCATCTGTAAAATGGGCTTGAGAATGCCTGTGTTCACGAACTTGGGAAAAGCTTAGATGAAGTAACTGCATAGGAAGTTCCAGAGAGATCATAATAAATTCTGTAAATATCCTTCCCTTGTTGTTGAAGATGGCAAGGGATGGTTGGGACTGAGTGTTTGAAAAGCAGAGTGTGTGTATGTGTGTGTGGGGGGGGTGGCTGAGTGTTCGTAGCTCCTAGCTGAGTCTGTCTTACTGGCTTGGGGTTTGAATTAGAAGAAAGAATTGCATCTAGGACTGGTGCTTTAGTAGTGAGTGCCTTGGTGCCCACTCTTGAGGGGGTGGGGAGGGGGTGTTCTGTACCTAGCACCACCAATTAAGGAGGAGGAAAAAGAAGAGGGGAGGGGAGGGGATAAGGAAGAAGAGGAGAACCAGGAGGGACTGCTTCCAAAGGAGTTTTTACTGAGTGTGGTGGCTCCTGACGTCATCCCAGTACTACCGAGCTAGTTTAGGTTAGATAGTGAGCTCCAGGTGGGCTGCAGTGTGGATTAGAGCTCCAGGTGGGCAGCCCCATAGCTGTGAACAATTGGAGGGAGCCTTTCCAGCCTTTGGTCTTCTTTTCTAGGCAAGGGACTAGTTCTCCTGCCCCAGGCCTGGCTCCTGCCCTAAGGCCTGGCTCCTGGAGAAGAGTGCGCTACTAAGCTGTGCTCTCAGAGAGAGGTGTCTCTTCAGCCTGGACTTCTGTCTGTCTGTCCTGGTTTCATTTTATCTTTGACAGGTCTATCCTAGCGTTAGGCAGTGAAGGGGTGTCTTCTCTTTACTCCTGCTCCGAATTCTGGCCTGTTCCAGAGCTCCTCACTCCCTATCCTACCCAACCCTATCCCCATCAGACACCCACAGCTCACTCATTTTCCCTCCACATTGTAGCTTGTATCACTTGCAACACTGGGGATCAAAGCCTTGTGAATGCCTGACAAGAGCCTACTCCTCCCTTTCTTTTGTGGTGACGGGGATCCAATTAATGCATGTTGGAGAAATGCTCTACCACTGAGCTACATCCCCAGCTTGCTTGTGTTTGTATGTGTACTGCTCTTCCACCCTATTCACTGAGCAGGGTCTGGTAATCCAACCCAGAACTTGCAGATATGGCTAGTCTCACTGGCCAGTTTGCTTTGTCTCCTCCATAGGAGGCTAGAATTACTGGTGGGCCTACACTGGGCATTTCTGTGGATTCTGGGGGTCTGAACTCCAGCCTTGAGCAGATGGGTGATGAGAGCTTTAACTGTGAGCCATCTCCCTAGTGTTCACCCTCCACCCCCAATGAAAAGACCTTTCTAGGTGGCCCACGTCGGTCTTGAAGTCCTGTCTCAAAGGATCCTTCTACCTCAGCCTCCTGTGTCAGCTGGCTCTTGTTCTTTGCTCCTTAGCTGCTCTGCTTGTGGTATTTTGAGGGAGAGAAGACATTCCCTGTCCTCAGCCTTTTCACACTCTGTGTCTTGCAGCCCCCTACTCAGATCTCTCCCAGGAGGACAGACTGAAGACCAGGGTTGCCCTCATGGGGAAGGGATGAGGAGCAGAGTCAACAGGCGGGCCTAGCCTTGAGACTGGAAACTCATTTGACTGGGGAGTGGTACAGTGAGACTTCTGGGATCAAGGGGATGAAACAATTGAGATTTGTAAAAGAGGGAGGAAGGAAAGGGCGGAACCTGGCTCACCTGCCCTTCCTTTTCTTCTCAGAAATGCAGAGACAGGCATCTTCATCCAACAGAAGACAAGAGACGGACGGGGGGGGGGGGGGGGGGGGAAGAGAATGGGTGGAAAGCAAAAAGCAGCTCTCTGCTGTTTGCCATGGCAGCCAATGTAGGTCAGGAGGGAACTACAGGGTCTTTGATGACACTCCTTCACGGGGAGAGGGTATGTGAAATCTACTCTCAGGAAGACGGAGGTCAGAATCCTCCAAGGGTTTTGTAAAGATCACAATGTAATGCTGTGAGCCGGGCGAGGTGGTATATTCCTGGAACCTGGGCACATGGGAGGCATAAGCAGGAATTTCACCAATTTGTTTGCCTCTAGCCTAGGCTACATATTGAGACTGTCTTCAAACAAACAAAGCCACAACTTAAGAAACACTTGTAAAAAACATTTTGATGTTTATGAGTGTTTTCTCTACATATATGTCTGTGTGGCATTGTGAGTGCCTGGTGCCCTCATAGGCCAGAAGAAGGTGTCAGGTCCCCTAGAATCAGAGCTACAGACTGCTGTGAGCTATTCTGTGAGTGTTGGGGAGCAGCCAGTGCTTTTAACTTCTGAGCCGTTTCTACACACACACACACACACACACACACACACACACACACACACACACTTTGGCAGAGTGATGATGGTGGTGTTTAGACAGGGTCTCCCTATGGAATCTTGGAACACACTCTGTAGCCCAGGCTGGCCTCAAATTCATAGAGATCCACCCACCTCTGCCTCCCACATGCTGGGATTAAAGGCGTTGAACATTGGAATTACAAACAGTGAAGGATTTGAGATCACACTTGCCCCGCCTCCCTCCTTTTCTGGTCTGTTCTCCCTTGTCTTTTGTACTGTGTTAGAAATGGAAGCTGGGGCTTTGCACATGGAGCTGCCACGCCCAACAACACTTTAAACTCTCTCTCTCTCTCCAACTTCCAGCTACACTCTTTGTTTTTCGAGACAGAACAGAACTCACTCTGGAGACCAGGCTGGCCTCAAACTCAGAGATCCTCCTGCCTCTGCCTCTTTCGTGCTGGGATTAAAGATGTGCGCCACCATCTCCTGGTCTACAATTGAATCGTGTGTGTGTGTGTGTGTGTGTGTGTGTGTGTGTGTGTGTGTGTGTGTTCCTTCTACCATATTGGTGGAGAGGATGAAATTCAGGTCCTTGGGTTAGGTGGCAGGCACCTTTAGCCCATGGATGAGCCGTCTAGCTGCCTCCCCTGTTTTTAAGTCAGTCCCTTCTCTATAAATTTAGCAAGGTGCTATGAAATGGATCTGCTCTGCTGCATGCCAGTTGCTGGGAGTGTTCTGAACACAGAAGTTTAATTCTGCTCACAGATTTTGTAGGTCTGAAATTTGATGGAAAGACTCAACAGTTTGGGGGGCTGGAATCATGTGGGGGCATCCTCACCCCACTTATGTCTGGCTGTTGGCTGGGCCCTGATCTTCACCCCATTGCAAAAACTCAAGGCTCCCCATGTGGCCTGACTTCCTGGCTGGTAGCTGAAGCAAGTGGTAGGACAGAATCTCTGAGCAGCACCTTGGGTACCAAGAACTCCAACAAATAAGGTTGAAACTTGACTTACCCTCAGAAGTCATGCTCTGTCATTTGTGTTGGATTCACTAGCTGCCACTGGGGTCATAGCCCATGAAAATTCAAGGAGAAGAGACACAAACTGTACCCTTCAGGAAGAGTGGCAAAGAACTTGTGACCATGGGAGAAGGGGGAATGTCCTGACAGGCACTCTTGAGAGCTAAGCTTAATTAGCAGTGGCTCTAAACAGAACAGTCTACTTTCTAATAGATGCTTATACCCTCCAGAGGCCTCATAAATTATACGGGGGGCAGGGGGAAGCAAAGAGCTAAAATTAGGCCAGGGTAAAAGAAATACAGCTATAAGGCAAATATGGATTTTATGAAAAATAGAAAATATCAAAAGACAGCTTTCTATGTGAGCTTGTCAAGCATAGGAAGAAGGACTGAAGAAGAATTGAGTGGTAGGTCAGACAGCTTTTTGGCATTTCAGCATTGAAAGGGAACTAGGTAATGGATGAGATTGCCCATGTCTGCTGTTATCTTTCACCTGCCATTTGGGGTACGGTGTGCAGCAGTCCTCCATTGTTCCAGGCAACATTGTCACTATTGCCTTCTAAATAACGCCACACCCCAATATACGGATATCTTTATGGTATAAAGGTAGGAATATAGTTGACACATTTCCTAAAGTGAGTGTGGAGAAGAAAAGAATAAGAAATTACTTGCACACTTGATGTATGTGCCCCCACCCCCGGTGTGCTTCTAAATGCCCGGCACAGATAGTGTTGTGACTGAAAGGGGCTGGGTACATCTCCAGGGCCCCAGGTTCCCATTATCCTTGTCTCTAACCCCTGAATGGAGAGTTTGACTTCTAATTTCATGCTAGGGGTTTCACAGGCAGCATAATTGTATTTGCCTCAGCCTTTGATCTGCCATTTCATTGTGACTCTGACTAGGGGACAGAGATAAAAATGTGGTGGAAAAACATGATTTTGTCTGGCTTTGGAATTTGTGGTTATTATTTTCTCTGGCTCCCTTAAGATGACATACCTTCCCTAAATCTAAAATCGAAATCATTTTCCTCATTTTTGAACATTCAAAAGCCCCTGCCCCCCCTGGGACTGCTTTTCCCTTCTTTAGTGAAGATGTCATTTAAAAAAAAAATTTTTTTTTTTAAATGTGTTTGGATGTTTTGCCTGCATGTGTGTTTGTGTGCCATGTGAATGCCTGGTGCCTGTGGAGGCCAGAAGAGGGCATTGGATCCCCTAGAAGTGGAGTTACAGATGGCTGAGAGTGGCCCGGTGGGTGCTGTGGGAATTGAACCCAGACCCTCTAGAAGAATGGCCAGTGCTCTTAACCACTGAGCCATCTCTCTAACCCTGATAAAGATGGCATTTTCAGGGGCTGGAGAGGTGGCTCAGAGGTTAAGAGCACTGGCTGCTCTTCCAGAGGACCTGAGTTCAATTCCCAGCACCCACATGGTAGCTCACAACCACCTGAAATGAGATCTGGCTCCCTCGTCGGTATACATAATAAACAAATAATTTTTTTTAAAAGATAGCATTTTCAGCAAGGCTTTGGGGTGCCCTTTGCTTCTCATGTTTTAGATCTCAGTGGAAGCTAAAGTCTCCCCTTTGCTGTCTCACCAGTAGTACGTGTCTGGTTTTCCACAGCTCCCTTAAGGTGACTAGGGTCTGCCAGACTAGTTCTTCTGCTGGAAACCAAAGAACCCCAGATTTAGCAGGAGCCTTTTGGCTCAGAACTAAGCAGTAGTTGAGTGTAGCCCCTGAAATAGCTGACTTTTCAGACAGGGTCACCCTATGAGGTCGTGTTGTTTGTGTGCTGCACAGCCATGCCTAGACAAGTCGGAGAGTGATGGCTGGAATTCAGGCTCAAAGGGACCTTTTTGTAATTCTTACCAAATTACCAAATAGCCTAGTTAGGACAAAAGGGGAAATCCACTCTGCCTCTGATCAAGAAGAAAAGAGAAGGTGACATAAGGCAAGATGGAGAAGAAAAAGGCCATCCTAGGAACACCCAAACCAGCCTAACACTACAAGGCCAGCTCCCTGGCTCAGTAGGCCCTACATTTGACTTTTGTTTGGTCATGTCTCATCTGCAGGCTTTAGTGTTGTTACTGTAACATTCTAGGCTTGGGGTGGGGGGTGGCAAGGATAGGTATTATCACTGTACCTAGGTGTCTTGTTTTGAAAGTAAGGTGGGATGCTTTGGGGGTGAGACAGATAGTTTCTTTGGTTTTGAACACGTAGCCTTTAAAGTGTGCTGATAATGACAGGCCTTTGTGCACTTGGTGTAAGTGAGCATAAGACCTTACAAAGTGGTACAGTAGAGTTTGACATCCTTCTAAACTCCCTGGAACCCACAAGCCACACTAAGGAGCTAACGTAGCTTAGTGAATGCTAGAGTGTCTAGCCTGTGCAAGGCACTAACTAGTTCGGGCCCCAGAAACCGCACCACAAACAAATGAACACAAGTTTAAAATGAAAAGTATTCAGACAATAAATCCATAACTGCTTCTCTCTAGACAAAGGCACATTTGTTAAGTGCCTATTCTGCCCTTATAACCAGGAATCCATAGACCAGGAGCAAGCAGGAAGTTCATCCACCCTCTTCATGGGTTTCCTGAGTGTATGTTCTTTTGGCCTCTCCTTAACCTCCTCTGTGCTGAGGATGGTACCCAGGGCTTCTTGTGTGCTAGATAAGCTCTGTACCTCCAAGCTACATCGCCAGGTAGTCTGCCTGCCTCTTTCTACACCATGGACATCCCCCAACCCCCATCCCACACCCAGGACTTTGGGCAAGTTGAGTGTGACATGTTGAAAGACATCAGTTACATTATGATGACTAGGAATTCTCAGACTTTTACTATTCTAAGCACTTAGGTATTGTTGGTATTTTTCCCCCAAAATAGAAGCCCATCTTCAAAGTCCTACACAGCCAAGCATAACTTTGAACTTCTGATCCTCCTGGCTCTCTCTACCTCATCAGAGCTGGGATTACAGCATGCACCACCAGAACCTGTTTTATGTTATGCTGGGGATTGAACCCGGGTCTTTATGAATGCTAGGAAAGAACTTTACCAACTAAATTACCTCCCCAGATTGGGTCTTGTTTTTGTTTCTGAAGGGCCTTACGTATCCTGGACTGATCTTGAACTTCTGATTCTCCCACCTTATCTTCCCAAGTTTTTATTCAACTTACAAAAATTAAAAAATCTCTATAAGGATGGCATATTTACCTAAAGCTTATGAAGCCAAATTCTAAGTAAAAGCTGGGTACAAAGTAGCTGTGTACAAGTAGTCCCTTGTGGATATTCCCCTGGTTTATTTGCTGTGGAGTATCATGATGTCCCTAAATGACATGGATGTGGCCTTCTTGAATAGTAATCCGTGTCAGCTTCATCTGTTGATGTCTTAAGATGGTGAAGCAAGATTTAGGTATCCATACTTCTCCCTGTCCCTATTATAGTGTGAGATCTCAATATCTTACTAAATTTGTTCCCATATTTCATAATCACAATCACATCTTATAATCACATAGAGAAAATACTCAGACAAAAGAATTTTGGTGATTACATTTCCTTTTTGTTTGTTTGTTTTGTTTTTCAAGACATGGTCTCACTATATAACCCTTGCTGTCTTGAAACTCACTCTGTAGACCAGGCTGGCCTCAGAACTCAGAGATCCACCTGCCTCTACTTCCCATATGCTGACATTAAAGGCATCATTTTGCTCTACTTCTCTTTATGTATATACTTAGAGATTTGGGGCTGGAGAGATAATTTAGTGGTTAAGAGCACTGGCTGCTCTTCCAGAGGGCCCAAATTTGATTCTCAGCACCCACATGGCAGCTTGCAACCATAGGTAACTCTAGTTCTAGGGGATTTCATGCCCTCTTCTGGCCTCCTCAGGCACCAGGCTTGCACATGCCCTTAAAACACCTGTACACATAAGATACGTTTAAAACATAGTTATTTTTATCGTGTGTGTGTGTGTGTGTGTGTGTGTGTGTGTGTGTGTGTGTGTGTAGGCATGTGGGTTCAGGTGCCCACAGAGGCCAGAAGAGGATTAAAACCTTCAATTGGGTTGAGCTGGCTAAAAATGAGTGCTCAGAACCCACCTCCGGTCCTCTAGCAAGAGCAACTGCTCTTAACTGCTGGGCTCTCTCTAGTCCCATCTGGTGAGATCACATCCCCACCCCTAACTCCACCCCGAGGAGGAGTTAATTTTTGCATCTTCCTCTTGCCATGTAGCACTCATTTTATAGATAAGACTGACAAACTTGCCAAGACTCCCCCCCCCCCCCCAGTCTGTCAAGTGCTGGGAATCACAGGCTTGTGCCCCTGAGTCCTGTGCTAGTTTTATTTTCTTATAACTTTCTTTTTTTTTTAAATGAAAATGGGGTGGGAGTTTTACTGATTTCCAAAGGAATGTTTTGGTTGAAAATTGCTTCTTTACCGCACACTTAATGTCAGGAGCTATGTAATGAATCCAGACTTTCTCATTCTTTTTTGGTTTTACGAGACAGGGTTTCTCTGTGTAGCTTTGCTCCTTTCCTGGAACTCACTCTGTAGACCAGGCTGGCCTCGAACTCACAGAGATCCACCTGGCTTTGCCTCCCGATTGCTGGGATTAAAGGCGTGCACCACCAAGGCCCGGCTGACTTTCTCATTCTTTGTGTTTCACTTAGTTTAAATAAACCTTCATCCTTCTTCCTGAACAGCAGCAGCTCTTCACAGGTAGTGACTGGTATTCCCTGGTACTTCGGAACTATCATCTGTTAGTAAATTTTAATTACTTAGTTCATTAATAAATTTTTGGGTTTTTGAGACATGGTCTCTCTGTGTAGACCAGGCTGGCCTCGAACTCACAGACATCCGCCTGGCTCTGCCTCCCGAGTGCTGGGATTAAAGGCGTGCGCCACCACCGCCCGGTTTACTGTCAGTCAGTTTTTATCCTCCTCTTCCAGCACTGATGTACACTTCTAGAAATAAAGGCGATTTTCAAAATAATTTAATGGATCCTTTCCCCAGGCCTTTGATTTACGTCTATTTCACAGGCCTTTTATTTGTGTCTCGATATTTGCAATTCTGCCTTTCCACCTAGATTGTAAATTGCTAGAAGACCCGAAGTGTCTTTTAAAAAATCCACCTTTGTACTTCTCTATTCCCCTATGTCCTTACGAAGTTGTCTTTCAACACATTTTACACCTTAAAAAAAAAAAAAAATGGGCACGTAAAGTTATGTCCTTCTCCAATCAAGGGCCCTTGTAAACCGTGCTAACTTTCAAATCCTCTCTGTACTGAAGCGAGCCCTGGAAAGCCCTTGAATGCTGGGGACTGTGCTGCAGGCCTCACATCTCCTCCCCCACCTCGCAGCTGTCTGCGCAGATTGCAGTGGGGGACAGAGGCCCAAGTTCCGGGGTCCGCGGATGCAGCACTGTGTGCCCAGAGCTGCTAACCTGCTGGCCATCTCAGGAATCCCAGAACAAGAGGTGGCTAAAACCCGCACTGGCGACTCGGAGAGGGAAGCTTGCAAGCCGCGGCTTCACTGAGGGTCGCCGCTCTCCTGTCGCCTGTGGGGAGAGGGTCCACGTGGCCCACAGTGGGGAGGGGGTGTCCAGAGGGAGCGCAGGAGGCACGCTTCGCAGCCCCCGGCGGCTTGGGGACCGCCGGGAGCTAGATCCCTTCCGCCAAGCCTGTGGCTCTATGGAGCCACCGCCGGGGGCAGGCGGCCTGCGCCTCCCGGTCAAGATGGCGGCGGGCGCGCAGCCACGCGGGCCACTGGCGCCCGCGAAAGGTGGCCGCAGTCCCCCAGCCCGGCGCCGCCTCGCGAGTTGTCCTCGGGCGGGAAGCTGCACCTCCTCCGGCCGGAGAGACCCGGGGGCTCAGTTCCTCCACTTCCTCAGACAGCTCCACTGCTCAACGTCATACCAGAGTACTTTCTCACACCCCCACCAGGACGGTGAGACTCCTCGTACTAGGAGCTTGGGCCAGGCTCCTGGGACAAGGAGTGTGAGGCTGGATTCCAGGTTACTCATGGTGGACAGAGGACCAGCGGGGACCACTGGGTGCAAGCTTCACACTCAAGGCGTTTCCTCCAACCTTGGAGCACAACTCTACAATATTCCACCATGGAATACCCTTTATAAGACACAGAGCCCAGCGCTGTGCAAATCATCAGAAATGTCTTGGAAAAATCTATAGTATTATCTAGTAAAAGCTACAGAATAAGTGCCCCCCCCCACACACATACACATTTGTTCTGACATCGGTATGCGCGCTGTGTAGGCTGCCTTCCTCCTAGGACACTAAGAAACCTTAGGTCCAATTTACTAGAAATGGCATTGATGAATGCGGTGCATTCTGAGTGATCTCCCGCAGGGCTCAAGTTGAGAGGTCAGAAGCCCCCTACACCCCCAACAGGGAGGGGCTGATGCAGGTAGAATCTCAATGGAAGGAACAGAAGTATCCAGAAAAGGTTCCCTATTACCTTTTGTGTAAATGATTGGCTACACCTCCTACCCCTCAAGGTTCTGTCTAAAGTTTGTGTGTTGCATATCAGCTCTGGAGGAGAGGCTGAACGTGAAGTTTGGGGCTTTGTTTTCATGAAACGAAGTCGTTCTGCATAACATTTGCACCGGCTTGTTATTCTGTAGGAAAACACTTCCTCCACCCACCTCCGCGCAGCAACACCAGCTACTCTTTCCTTCTTGAGCAGCTCCCCTTTTAATTACCTCTCTCTTGCCCCAGTTTAGGCAGCCCTGGGCACTTTGTTCAAGTACAGCAATAAACCCTAGGCTAAACCTAATCCTCTCTGGTCCTGACCTTCCCCGAAGTGGGCCTGGAGTCAGGCTAGCCCTCAGGGTCTCCCACTTGATTAGAATCAATGACACTGCTAGTTATATTCCAAGTGTGCTTTCTCCCTTCTGTGCACTTGATGCTTTTCAGGCATAGTGCTTTGCAAAATTAAGAAATAAATAAAATAAATTGTATACAAAAATGAAGTTCAAAACACCAACGAGTCCGGCCGGACTCTGGCTTGGGTTCATCCCACCACTGGAACCAACTATCAGATTTTTTGTTCCATGATTTTTTTTTTTTTTTTTTTTTTTTTTTTTGAGACAGGATATATGTAGTCCTGGCCCCAAACTCACAGAGATCTATCTGCCTCTGCCTCCCGAGGGCTGGGATCAACGCTGTGTCCCACCAAGCCCAGCTCAACCATGGGATTTCTAAAGCTTTAACAGAGCCAACACATCACTGCTGACCTAGTACCTACCTAATGCCTCTCCAGGTACCTGGGACACCTCACCTGCATCACCACCCCTAGTCTCCCCCTGTCCAGCCCAGCCCCTCCCCGGAAGCACTGTAACCTTAAACATCTAGACAGGCCAACCTGGTTTCAGGGACGACTCTCTGGAGACAGCAGCCCGAAGTAGCAGGCCCCATCTGCAGCGCAGCTGAACGAGTTAAGCCGCTCGTGGCGTGAGTGGTCCAGGGTGAGGCCTGGACCTGAGAGAACCGGCGGGAACCTCGAGCAAGCTCGGCCTTTAGGGGTCCCTAGTTGCGGGGTCTGAGTCCTTCTTTCACAAGTCCTGCTTGAGACTCCCAGAAGACCCATGCCCTGGGGGTGGCCTCCTAAGCCCGACCTAGAGTGAAGACAGAAGGTCAAGGGCCTCCTGGACCGGGAAGGGGCTTCTGTACCTAGCAAACTTCTAAGACCTTTAACATTCGAACCTTTGGCTCCAGTGCAGAGAAGGGGCCACGATGCAGGCAGGCAAGGGGGCCTCAGTTCTCCGTGTAACCTCTAGGTGAGCTAGGGTTACTCCATATTTCCAGATTGCGCCCCCGCCCCTGCCCAGCGAGTGCCAGAACCCAGGACCTCACGCGCTACTGCTGGCTCAGCCCCACCCGACTCCGCCTAGGCCTCACAAAGGCCATGGGAGACCAGGGCAGACCTGAAGCTGCCACCACTCCCAGATCTTTAATTACGCTCTGAGACCCTACCCTTCCCCCACCCCATCGCCGGCTTCCAGCCCTTTAATCAATTTCACGATATTAAATATTAATTTCCCGCCAGCCACGCTTTCTCGATGGAGGGGGGGAGGGGACAGGCAGGGCAAAGCCAAGAAAAGGATGGCTTTGCTGGGTGTGACCAGGGTAACTGGGTGTGGAGGACATGCGGGCTCCTAAGTGACCGTGCCCAGAACTCTGAAGCCACCGTGTTTGCACTCTGCAGCTGGGGAACTTGCAGAGTTATGAACACCAAGGTGCATGTCTCCAGGAGGGGCAGCGAGGTGCACAGAGTTCGGGTGTGCTGGGTGACCGCCTCCTGCTCTGCGGCCCCCTCCCCACCTCCAGCCGCGAGTCAGGCTCACACGGGCCTGCGGAGCGCAGCGATGATGGATCGCGCCTGGCGGGGGTGATTTGGTGTTGATCGCACATTATCACTGGCAGGTTGGACTGGTTGCTGATGGACGACTTCTAGCGGCAGCAGAAGCTGCGTCTTCAGACACTGCGCGGGGATTCGCTGGCTTTACGAGGGTCTTTCCCCCTATCACCCTCCTCACCACCTATGCATGTCGGGAGAGTCTGGGAGAGAGAGTGGGGGTCTGCCCGTCCCCAAGGCCACCCACCTCGGTCTAGGACCGGGTGTGGGCCACAGGCCTGGAGAAGAGAGGAACCAAGACGTCTCTCCCACTTCCTCCCATTTCTCTTTCCCTTACAGCCTGCCCACCTTCCGCTTCCCCATCGGAACACGAAGGGCCTAGGTCACTTGGCCGGTGTTTTCCTAGCTGCCCAGCCCAGTCCGCGGGGGTGCAGGCTCCCTCTCCCCGCAGTCCACGACCCTCTCAGGGCTCCCAACAGCGTCGGCGCTGGGGTGAGCCCCTCCTTGCTTCGTTTTCTAAAGTGCCTGCAGATACAAAAGCGGTTTCGTAATGCCTTCCGTCTGCGAGAGCCGGAGGACCTTGGCTGACCTTTCGGAAACTGATTGCAACTGCCTGTTAACAGCCCGTACTGACCGCACTGAGCGGAGCGGGGGACAATCATTTAAGTGACAGACGGCGAGGTGGCCCGGGCTCAGTCGAGCGGCCTGGTTAAGCCCGCCCCTCCCCCCCAGCTACTCCCCCAGCCCCGGGTGCACTGCGGGCCGTGGCCGGCGCTCTGGCGAGCGGGGAGGGCGCACTGTGCGCGCGTGTGAGTGTGTGTCTGCGATTATGGGCCGAAGGGTTAACCCTTTGCGGGGCGGCCGGGCCCCTCTGAAGCCGAGCGCTGCCGGCTTAATCTGCCATTTGCAAAAGAGGAATAAAGGGGCCGCCTTGTCCGGATTTTTCCTAATGGGTAAACTGTACCCTTTTAGCGTGACCCGGGCACTGTCCCTGCTACTGCCAAGGAAAGACCTCAACCCTCGGATCTTCTGCCACGGCTCTATGTAACCTCCCTGCGCTTTCCTCCTTTTCCTTACAGAAACAAGGAACAGCACAGGGACAGCGCTAAGCGTCCAAAGGCTCCGAGGTTCGCGATGCAGTGGACGTGGGTGTTCTTGGTGGTTTCTGTTTTGGAAACTGGAAAAAGGGGAGGTGGGCTCACAGCGGGTAGGGCAGGGGGGAGGGGAGACTGGTGA